>NW_025535714.1:72500-81788 GCF_020615455.1 Coregonus clupeaformis | reverse complement strand
GACCAGACCAGACCAGACCAGACCAGACCAGACCAGACCAGACCAGACCGGACCAGACCGACCGGACCGACCGGACCGGACCGACCGACCGGACGGACCGACCGACCGACCGACCGACCGACCTGACCAGACCAGACCAGACCAGACCAGACCAGACCAGACCAGACCAGACCTGACCAGACCAGACCAGACCAGACCAGACCAGACCAGACCAGACCAGACCAGACCAGACCTGACCAGACCAGACCAGACCAGACCAGACCAGACCAGACCAGACCAGACCTGACCAGACCTGACCAGACCAGACCTGACCGACCAGACCAGACCAGACCAGACCAGACCAGACCAGACCAGACCTGACCTGACCAGACCAGACCAGACCAGACCAGACCAGACCAGACCAGACCAGACCAGACCTGACCTGACCAGACCAGACCAGACCAGACCAGACCAGACCAGACCTGACCTGACCAGACCTGACCAGACCAGACCAGACCAGACCAGACCAGACCAGACCAGACCAGACCAGACCAGACCAGACCAGACCAGACCAGACCTGACCTGACCTGACCAGACCAGACCAGACCAGACCAGACCTGACCAGAAAACAATTTCAAATATTATTTGAACTCAGGTCTGGATCAACGCTTTAGAAATGCCTCAATATCTCTGTCCAATGCTTTAGAAATACACTACCAGTCAAAAGTTTGGACACACCTACTTAATTTGATTACTATTTTGACATTGTAGAATAATAGTGAAGACATCGAAACTATTAAATAACACATGGAATCATGTAGTGAACAAAAATATATGTAATATTTGAGATTCTTCAGTGGTGACCTCAAATGAATGTTGGTACTGTGTGTGAAAAAGCACAGAAGTCCACAGGAGAACATCTGACCAGCATTGTTAATCAACGGATCAATCTACACTAGCGGTCAAAGGTTTTAGAACACCTACTCATTCAAGGGTTTTCCTTTATTGTTACTATTTTCTACATTGTAGAATAATAGTGAAGACATCGAAACTATGAAATGACACATATAGAATCATGCAGTAACCAAAAAAGTGTTAAACAAATCAAAATATATTATAGATTTTATATTCTTCAAAGTAGCCACCCTTTGCCTTGATGACAGCTCTGCACACTTTTGGCATTCTCTCAACCAGCTTCATGTGGAATGCTTTTCCAACAGTCTTGAAGGAGTTCCTACGTATGCTGAGCACTTGTTGGCTGCTTTTCCTTCACTCTGCGGTCCGACTCATCCTAAACCATCTCAATTGGGTTGAGGTCGGGGGATTGTGGAGGCCAGGTCATCTGATGCAGCACTCCATCCCTCTCCTTCTTGGTAAAATAGCCCTTACACAGCCCGGAGGTGTGTTGGGTCATTATCCTGTTGAAAAACAAATGATAGTCCCACTAAGCCCAAACCAGATGGGATGGCGTATCACTGTAGAATGCTGTGGTAGCCATGCTGGTTAAGTGTGCCTTGACTTCTAAATAAATCACAGACAGTGTCACCAGCAAAGCACCCCCACACCATCACACCTCCTCCTCCATACTTTACGGTGGGAACTACACATGCGGAGATCATCCGTTCACCCACACCGCGTCTCACAAAGACACGGCGGTTGGAGCCAAAATTCTCTAATTTGGACTCCAGATCAAAGGACACATTTCCACCGGTCTAATGTCCATTGCTCGTGTTTCTTGGCCCAAGCAGGTCTCTTCTTCTTATTGGTGTCCTTTAGTAGTGGTTTCTTTGCAGCAATTTGACCATGAAGGCCTGATTCACACATTCCCCTCTGAACAGTTGATGTTGAGATGTGTCTGTTACTTGAACTCTGTGAAGCAGTTATTTGGGCTGCAATTTCTGAGGCTGGTAATTCTAATGAACTTATCCTCTGCAGCAAAGGTAACTCTGGGTCTTCCATTCCTGTGGTGGTCCTGATTAGAACCAGTTTCATCATAGCGCTTGATGGTTTTTGCGACTGCACTTGAAGAAACGTTCAAAGTTCTTCAAATGTTCCGTATTGACTGACCTTCATGTCTTAAAGTAATGATGGACTGTCGTTTCTCTTTGCTTATTTGAGCTGTTCTTGCCATAATATGGACTTGGTCTTTTACCAAATTGGGCTATCTTCTGTATACCCCCCCTACCTTGTCACAACAAAACTGATTGGCTCAAACGCATTAAGAAGGAAAGAAATTCCACAAATTAACTTTTAACAAGGCACACCTGTTAATTGAAATGCATTCCAGGTGACTACCTCATGAAGCTGGTTGAGAGAATGGCAAGAGTGTGCAAAGCTGTCATCAAGGCAAAGGGTGGCTAATTGAAGAATCTCAAATATAACATATATTTTGATTTGTTTAACACTTTTTTTGGTTACTACATGATTCCATATGTGTTATTTCATAGTTTTGATGTCTTCACTATTATTCTACAATGTAGAAAATAGTAACAATACAGAAAAACCCTTGAATGAGTAGGTGTGTCCAAACTTTTGACTGATACTGTACCTCAATGCTAATGTATTGGCCTGGGGGCCTCTAGCGGTGGTGCAGTGGTCTAAGGCACTGCATCGCAGTGCTAGCTGTGCCACTAGAGATCCTGGTTCGAGTCCAGGCTCTGTCGCAGCCGGCCGCGACCGGGAGACCCATGGGCGGCGCACAATAGGTCCAGCGTCGTCCAAGGTAGGGGAGGTTTTGGCCGGCAGGGATGTGGGTTTGTTTCCCACGGGGGGCCAGTATAAAAAAAATAATAAAAAAAACATGTATGCACTCACTAACTGTAAGTCACTCTGGATAGGAGCGTCTGCTAAATTACTAAAATGTAGTGGCATTTCTAAAGCATTGGTCAGAGATATTTAGGTATTTCTAAGAGAGAGGGAGGAGAGACAGAGGGGGAGGAGAGGAGAGAGAGAGGAGAGAGGAGAGGGGGAGGAGAGAGGAAGAGAGAGGAGAGAGGAGAGGGGGAGGAGAGAGGAGAGAGAGGAGAGAGGAGAGGGGGAGGAGAGAGGAAGAGAGAGGAGAGAGGGAGGGGGGAGGAGAGAGGAAGAGAGAGGAGAGAGGAGAGGGGGAGGAGAGAGGAGAGAGAGAGGAGAGAGGAGAGGGGGAGGAGAGAGGAAGAGAGAGGAGAGAGGAGAGGGGGAGGAGAGAGGAGAGAGAGAGGAGAGAGGAGAGGGGGAGGAGAGAGGAAGGAGAGACACAGAGGGAAGAGGGAGGAGAAACAGAGAGAGGAGAGAGAGGGAGGAGAGAGGAAGGAGAGACACAGAGAGGAGAGAGGAAGGAGAGACACAGAGGGAGGAGAGAGAGGGAGGAGAGACAGAGAGACGTCTTGCTCTTTTGAAAGCAGTTATCTTATCTTAATGATGGTGTTGTAGTCTTCAATTTCTCTTCTGTGACAATTATGGGAGTGACACACTGAAACTGAAGTTATAATTCCTGCTTGACTGCACCACACACACTTAATCATGTATTGGAAACAGGCTTTACTCTCGAAACGATTTTGGTCTTTGTCTCAGCCCTGTCCCAATGTGGTTCTGGATCCTTCAATTGGTGGGTTTTCTATCTTGACTGTCCTTGAGGTTATCTTGGGAATGTGAGATTACTCAGTTAGATAGATCATCCTTGGGAACACAGAGCTGCGACCAGAAATTGGCCCTGGCATTTCTAACACACAGGACCATTTTTTTCCTTGATCATTTTGCGCAAACAGCCCAAGTTAGATAGGCCCACTAGGGTAAAAATGGACCAGCCCATCTGGCATTTGCCTGAAATGCCAGATGGCCAGTCCACCCCTGGCTCCATAGTGCCAGATGGCCAGTCCACCCCTGGCTCCATAGTGCCAGATGGCCAGTCCACCCCTGGCTCCATAGTGCCAGATGGCCAGTCCACCCCTGGCTCCATAATGCCAGATGGCCAGTCCACCCCTGGCTCCATAGTGCCAGATGGCCAGTCCACCCCTGGCTCCATAGTGCCAGATGGCCAGTCCACCCCTGGCTCCATAGTGCCAGATGGCCAGTCCACCCCTGGCTCCATAGTGCCTTGAGCCAATATATTATTTATAGTCCTACACAAGCAAAAAGAACACTCTGCCTTCGTTCCAAATGGCACCCTATACCCTATGTAGTGCCTATAGGGCTCTGGTCTAAAGTAGTGCACTATAGAGGGCAGTGTTTCCCAACTCCACACATTTTTGTTGTAGCCCCGGACGAACTCTGATTCAACTCATTGAGGGCTTGATGATTAGTTTACAAGTTGAATCAGGTGTGCTTGTCTGGGGCTACAACAAAGAATGTGTGCTGTTAGGGACAGAGCCCTGACAGAGCCCAGACAGAGCCCAGACAGAGCCCAGACAGAGCCCAGACAGAGCCCAGACAGAGCCCAGACAGAGCCCTGACAGAGCCCAGACAGAGCCCAGACAGAGCCCAGACAGAGCCCAGACAGAGCCCAGACAGAGCCCAGACAGAGCCCTGACAGAGCCCAGACAGAGCCCAGACAGAGCCCAGACAGAGCCCAGACAGAGCCCTGACAGAGCCCAGACAGAGCCCAGACAGAGCCCAGACAGAGCCCAGACAGAGCCCAGATAGAGCCCATAACAAAATACCCTCAAATAAGAAAACAAAACATAAATACATCACGTGACACTAGAAAAAGAACAACTATGAAATGCCAGGTCTAAAACATTCTGTCTTCAGCACTATAGACCTGACTGGTAAACCTTTGTTGTAAAGACAGAAACGTTTCATGTTTCAGGGCCGCGGTGCTGCAGAGAGCTGCGTGCTGTCTTTACTAAACCAGCCTGTCTGTGTGACAGCCCCCCCCCCTTTTTTACAGTCTATGGTGACAGCAGGCTTTGGCTTGAGAGGACTAGGCTGTGTCCCGACTCACACAGTATTCCCTTTATAATGCACTACCTTTGACCAGAACCCCATGGGGCGCTGGCCAAAGTACTGCACTATAGAGGGAATAGGGTACCATTTGGGATGCACATAGAGATAACATCTGACAGAGGAAGTGTAGAGTTGGAACCATGGCCAGTGGGAATAATAGCATGTGAGAGCAGACTGTTCGAGTGCATCCGGAAAAGTAGTGCACTACAGTATATAGCGAATAGGGTGCCTAACCAGAAATCGGCCCTGGCATTTCGAACACAAAACAAAATACTTGAGGCCCCCACACTGGCCCATTTTTCCCCCTTGAGGCCCCCATTATTAGCTCGCCTGATGACTCAAACGGAATTATTCCGCTGCTCTGTGTTTGCTACATACAAGTCTGAGATTACCATCGTTGAAGTCGTTTTGTGGCGACGTCAAAAAACGAGGGTTGTTGTTGTACAAAAACAAATTCATCAGCGATTGGATCATCTCTAATCCAATCGGAGCATCAAAGCCAGTGACACATTTTCAAAATGTCCCGCTTTACCCCAAGGTGTGCAATAGCTCTGGCCCAACCGATCGGTTTCTTGGGACCAATCAGAACGGTTAGAATTGTCTGGGAGGTACTCAGATCCAGATCTCAGTGCGGAGAAGAAACTAACGACCGTGGGCCCACTTGGCTAAAAAATGGACCGGCCCGAAACGTCAAGAGGACCAGACTGCCTCTGATGAGAGCAGTGGATCACTATACTACCACCCTGATGGACTGATGTGGACTGTAGAGGACCCGGCATTCCAGAAACCGGTTTAGATTTCCCGTCACCGCAGTCAGTCTGTGGCCGTTGGTCTTGTTGATTTGATGAGCTTCTAGTGATGAAGTTACCAGGGCGATCAGACACTCATCTGGCTCATCTCCTCCCTCGATGATCTGAATCAGAAGTCTCTGTAATGTTTTATCCAATGTTGTTTAGTGGTCATAAACATCGTGACAAAGTGGTCCTTACACACCATGATCCTTACAATTTAGTACATCAACAGTATCCCTAGAAATAAGTGCCTCTTTTTTAAAGGCATTTTATAGAGAAACACAACACAACACAGAATAGTTAACGATCACCTGTGCAAAGGCGGGACTTGGAAAAAAAAAGACCAGAAAAAAAAAAGACCAGGAAAGGTGAACAGACCGAATTCTGAGCCGTTCAGATGGACCTGCTGGGTAAGGCCTGTGACTTTGGCAACCCTCTCGGTTGCTGCTTACCACTGCCAAAGAAATGGGGCATCGCATCGTATTAATGATGCATCAGAGAGGGTTGGTATTGAGTGACGTCATAGAGAGTAGAGAGCAGCATGTGGGTGTTTCTCCATATGCATACCACCGTGCTTCACACTCTCATCCTCCGAGAACGTTCTCTTTATTATTATTATTGATTTTTTAAACCCTTTTACTCCCCGAGAGGCGAAGGTCGAGAGCCGCGTGTCCTCCGAAACACGACCCCTGCCAATCCACCCTGCTTCTTGACACACTGCACTCACCAATGTGCCGGAGGAAACACCGTACACCTGGCGACCGTGTCAGCGTGCATGTGCCCGGCCCGCCACAGGAGTGGCAGTAGGTAGAGATGTGTTCAGTAGGAAGGCCTCTCTGTATGACAGTATGTAGAGATGTGTTCAGTAGGAAGGCCTCTCTGTATGACAGTATGTAGTGATGTGTTCAGTAGGAAGGCCTCTCTGTATGACAGTATGTAGAGATGTGTTCAGTAGGAAGGCCTCTCTGTATGACAGTATGTAGAGATGTGTTCAGTAGGAAGGCCTCTCTGTACGACAGTATGTAGAGATGTGTTCAGTAGGAAGGCCTCTCTGTATGACAGTATGTAGAGATGTGTTCAGTAGGAAGGCCTCTCTGTATGACAGTATGTAGAGATGTGTTCAGTAGGAAGGCCTCTCTGTATGACAGTATGTAGAGATGTGTTCAGTAGGAAGGCCTCTCTGTATGACAGTATGTAGAGATGTGTTCAGTAGGAAAGCCTCTCTGTATGACAGTATGTAGAGATGTGTTCAGTAGGAAGGCCTCTCTGTACGACAGTATGTAGAGATGTGTTCAGTAGGAAGGCCTCTCTGTATGACAGTATGTAGAGATGTGTTCAGTAGGAAGGCCTCTCTGTATGACAGTATGTAGAGATGTGTTCAGTAGGAAGGCCTCTCTGTATGACAGTATGTAGAGATGTGTTCAGTAGGAAGGCCTCTCTGTATGACAGTATGTAGAGATGTGTTCAGTAGGAAGGCCTCTCTGTATGACAGTATGTAGAGATGTGTTCAGTAGGAAGGCCTCTCTGTATGACAGTATGTAGAGATGTGTTCAGTAGGAAGGCCTCTCTGTACGACAGTATGTAGAGATGTGTTCTGTAGGAAGGCCTCTCTGTACGACAGTATGTAGAGATGTGTTCAGTAGGAAGGCCTCTCTGTATGACAGTATGTAGAGATGTGTTCAGTAGGAAGGCCTCTCTGTATGACAGTATGTAGAGATGTGTTCAGTAGGAAGGCCTCTCTGTATGACAGTATGTAGAGATGTGTTCAGTAGGAAGGCCTCTCTGTACGACAGTATGTAGAGATGTGTTCAGTAGGAAGGCCTCTCTGTATGACAGTATGTAGAGATGTGTTCAGTAGGAAGGCCTCTCTGTATGACAGTATGTAGTGATGTGTTCAGTAGGAAGGCCTCTCTGTATGACAGTATGTAGAGATGTGTTCAGTAGGAAGGCCTCTCTGTATGACAGTATGTAGAGATGTGTTCAGTAGGAAGGCCTCTCTGTACGACAGTATGTAGAGATGTGTTCAGTAGGAAGGCCTCTCTGTATGACAGTATGTAGAGATGTGTTCAGTAGGAAGGCCTCTCTGTATGACAGTATGTAGAGATGTGTTCAGTAGGAAGGCCTCTCTGTATGACAGTATGTAGAGATGTGTTCAGTAGGAAGGCCTCTCTGTATGACAGTATGTAGAGATGTGTTCAGTAGGAAAGCCTCTCTGTATGACAGTATGTAGAGATGTGTTCAGTAGGAAGGCCTCTCTGTACGACAGTATGTAGAGATGTGTTCAGTAGGAAGGCCTCTCTGTATGACAGTATGTAGAGATGTGTTCAGTAGGAAGGCCTCTCTGTATGACAGTATGTAGAGATGTGTTCAGTAGGAAGGCCTCTCTGTATGACAGTATGTAGAGATGTGTTCAGTAGGAAGGCCTCTCTGTATGACAGTATGTAGAGATGTGTTCAGTAGGAAGGCCTCTCTGTATGACAGTATGTAGAGATGTGTTCAGTAGGAAGGCCTCTCTGTATGACAGTATGTAGAGATGTGTTCAGTAGGAAGGCCTCTCTGTACGACAGTATGTAGAGATGTGTTCAGTAGGAAGGCCTCTCTGTATGACAGTATGTAGAGATGTGTTCAGTAGGAAGGCCTCTCTGTATGACAGTATGTAGAGATGTGTTCAGTAGGAAGGCCTCTCTGTATGACAGTATGTAGAGATGTGTTCAGTAGGAAGGCCTCTCTGTATGACAGTATGTAGAGATGTGTTCAGTAGAAAGGCCTCTCTGTATGACAGTATGTAGAGATGTGTTCAGTAGGAAGGCCTCTCTGTATGACAGTATGTAGAGATGTGTTCAGTAGGAAGGCCTCTCTGTATGACAGTATGTAGAGATGTGTTCAGTAGGAAGGCCTCTCTGTATGACAGTATGTAGAGATGTGTTCAGTAGGAAGGCCTCTCTGTATGACAGTATGTAGAGATGTGTTCAGTAGGAAGGCCTCTCTGTATGACAGTATGTAGAGATGTGTTCAGTAGGAAGGCCTCTCTGTATGACAGTATGTAGAGATGTGTTCAGTAGGAAGGCCTCTCTGTATGACAGTATGTAGAGATGTGTTCAGTAGGAAGGCCTCTCTGTACGACAGTATGTAGAGATGTGTTCAGTAGGAAGGCCTCTCTGTACGGCAGTATGTAGAGATGTGTTCAGTAGGAAGGCCTCTCTGTATAACTTTAAACTGACTTCTACTAGGTTTTCACGTCGGTCAGAGATATCGTACTGCAGCTGCTCCTTTTGATCAAGTTCCTCATCGTGACTGTGGCCGTAGACATATTTCAAGACGATTATCAGCATCGTTTCCACATGTGGTTTTACTCAGTTTCTGCATGAGGTCAAGAGAGGATACTTTCAAAATGGACATGCAGTGGAAGTCCCTTAGGTCAGCAGGATGCCCCTAGCATTAGCGGTTTGGTTCTCTCTCTGTGTGCGTGCATGTGTCTCTCTCTCTCGCTCTGTGTGTGTGCGTGTGTGTGTCAAATCCAATCAAATCACATTTTATTGGTCACATACACATATTTAGCAGATGTTATTGTGGGTGAAGCGAAATGCTTGTGTTC
>NW_025535714.1:7500-67500 GCF_020615455.1 Coregonus clupeaformis | reverse complement strand
CCCCCCAGAGCATACTGGAATAGAAAGGATGTGTTGTTGTGATTTATGTTCCCCCCCAGAGCATACTGGAATAGAAGGGATGTGTTTATGATATCAAAATTATAGTTCTATAGCTAGAATCCTTAATTGAAACAATAACCAAATGTTTTCCCATCCCTGTTTATTTGGGTTCTGATGGGGTACGACAGTTGAATTAAGCTCAAGAGGCATTTAGAAGTTATATTCTTCAAGAATCAATGGGTACATATGAATAATTTCTAAAATAAAAAATGCAGATTGCCCCTTTAAGCTCAGGAAGGAATTAATTCAGCCTGTAATCGTTTCAGATGAAAGTAATGGAACGAGGCAGAACCCAGGCAGGAAGCTCGTTTTAGGTCCCATTAGACTGGGAATCAGGGTTCACGTCAATTATATTTCAATTACAGTCAATTCGCATTTTGAAATGTCCCAATTGAAAAGCATTGAAGATAATCGGAAGTGGAATTCCGGTGTACCTCCAGAATAGACTGGAATTGAAATGGAATTGAACCCAACCCTGCTAGGAATCCTGGTTGTACCTGGGTCTGCCTTCAGTAAGTATTGGGTTTTACCTGTGTGGGTCTGCCTTCAGTAAGTATTGGGTTTTACCTGTGTGGGTCTGCCTTCAGTAAGTATTGGGTTTTACCTGTGTGGGTCTGCCTTCAGTGTATTGGGTTTTACCTGTGTGGGTCTGCCTTCAGTAAGTATTGGGTTTTACCTGTGTGGGTCTGCCTTCAGTAAGTATTGGGTTTTACCTGTGTTAGGGCTGTGGCGTTCATGAAATTTCTTCAGCCGGTGATTGTCAAGCAAATAACCGGTAATTGACCATTAATTAACATAAACACATTTAGCATCTCCTGTCTTCCACCCACAGCCTACAAGCCACTGATGCTGACCTTTTGGAACATCTACATTTAAAAAAGTCTAATAAATCCATGTAATATAGCCTACACCATCACAATAAATCCATTATTTATTTTAGACAGGTCTAAAGAAACATGATATGAAGAAAATGTAGTCTATTTCAGAAGAACAGAATGGCATACTCTGAGTTGTCCTTATGTTAGGTCCTGATCTGGCTATGCCATATGGCTGTGGGCTACACTAGTTCATTTAGCAGACAAGATTTACTTAGAATTCCGTGGCATTATTTTACATGATTTTATAATATGAAGAATACAACTGAACAAAGTTGAATAAAATAGAAAGGATATTTTCTCCAAACGATTTGAGGGAGGGTGCACATGCAGCTATTCTGTGTTGAGACGTCAACAAAGAAACAGGAACTCCTATATGCTTAATTTAGAGTTATTAATGAGACTTTAATTGTTCTACAAACGTTGGGCTACACTACCGGTCCAAAGTTTGGACACACCTCCTCATTCAAGGGTTTTTCTTTATTTTTACTATTTTCTACATTGTAGAATAATAGTGAAGACATCAAAAACTATGAAATAACACATATGGAATCATGTAGTAACCAAAAAAAGTGCTAAACAAATCCAAATATATTTTATATATGAGATTCTTCAAATAGCCACCCTTTGCCTTGATGACAGCTTTGCACACTCTTGCCATTCTCTTAACCAGCTTCATGAGGTAGTCACCTGGAATGCATTTCGATTAACAGGTGTGCCTTGTTAAAAGTTAATTTGTGGAATTTATTTCCTTCTTAATGCGTTTGAGCCAATCAGTTGTGTTGTGACAAGGTAAGGGGGTATACAGAAGATAGCCCTATTTGGTAAAAGACCAAGTCCATATTATGGCAAGAACAGCTCAAATAAGCAAAGAGAAACGACAGTCCATCATTACTTTAAGATATGAAGGTCAGTCAATACGGAAAACTTCAAGAACTTTGAAAGTTTCTTCAAGTGCAGTTGCAAAAACCATCAAGCGCTATGATGAAACTGGCTCTCATGAGGACCGCCACATGAATGAAAGACCCAGAGTTGCCTCTGCTGCAAAGGATAAGTTCATTAGAGTTACCATCCTCAGAAATTGCAGCCCAAATACAGTTGAAGTCGGAAGTTTACATACACTTAGGTTGGAGTCATTAAAACTAATTTTTCAACCACTCCACAAATTTCTTGTTAACAAACTATAGTTTTGGCAATTATACTTTGTGCATGACAGAAGTAATTTTTCCAATTGTTTACAGACAGATTATTTCACTTATAATTCACTGTATCACAATTCCAGTGGGTCAGAAATGTACATACACTAAGTTGACTGTGCCTTCAAACAGCTTGGAAAATTCCAGAAAATGATGTCATGGCTTTAGAAGCTTCTGATAGGCTAATTGACATCATTTTAGTTAATTGGAGGTGTACCTGTGGATGTATTTCAAGGCCTACCTTCAAACTCAGTGCCTCTTTGCTTGACATCATGGGAAAATCAAAAGAAATCAGCCAAGACCTCAGAAAACAAATTGTAGGCCTCCACAAGTCTGGTTGATCCTTGGGAGCAATTTCCAAACGCCTGAAGGTACCACGTTCATCTGTACAAACAATAGTACGCAAGTATAAACACCATGGGACCCCGCAGCCGTCATACCGCTCATGAAGGAGACGCGTTCTGTCTCCTAGAGATGAACGTACTTTGGTGCGCAAAGTGCGAATCAATCCCAGAACAACAGTTTAAATGTATTTGGCTAAAGTGAATGTAAACTTCCGACTTCAACTGTATCTTGATTTTACTCAGTGTAACCAATAGTATGTTGTTTTGACCCAGTGTGGTGTGTTTAGATGGTTGTTATGATTGAAAAGGCTGAGCGGATGTGTCAAAGATTTGTTTGGGTCTCAACTCAAATTGGTTTACCAAAGCTGAAAGGCATCTTCATCTCAAATCTAGAATACAGTCTTTACAGATGTGTCAAAAAATGTCCCGAGGTTCAGTAAATGGAAACACACTGTCACTCTGGAACATATATACTGACCGGCCAGTTTATTAGGTACACCCATCTAGTACCGGGTCGGACCCCCCTTTGCCTCCAGAACAGCCTGAATTCTTCGGGGGCATTCTACAAGGTGTCGGAAACGTTCCACAGGGATGTTGGTCCATGCTGATGTGATGGCATCATGCAGTTGCTGCAGATTGGACGGCGGTACATTCATGCTGCCAACAGCCCGTTCCATCTCATCCCAAAGATGCTCTATTGGGTTGAGGTCTGAGGACTGTGCAGGCCACTCAAGTAAACTGAACTCACTGTCATGTTCCAGGCGATGTTTTTCCACTCCTCAGTTGTCCAGTGTTGGTGATGGCGTGCCCACTGGAGCCGCTTCTTCTTGTTTTTAGCTGATAGGAGTGGAACCCGGTGTGGTCGTCTGCTGCAATAGCCCATCCGTGACAAGGACCGCTGAGTTGTGCGTTCCGAGATGCCGTTCGGCACACCACTGTTATACTGCGTCTTTATCTTCCTGTTTGTAGCCCGCTTGTTAGCTTGCACCATTCTTGTCATTCTCCTTCGACCTCTGTCATCAACGAGCTGTTTTCACCCACAGAACTGCCACTGACTGGATGTTTTTTGTTTGTCGCACCATTCTCTGTAAACCCTGGACACTGTTCTGCGTATATAAAGCCCAGGAGGGCGGCCGTTTCTGAGATAATGGATCCAGCGTGCCTGGCACCAACGATCATACCACGCTCAGTCACTTAGGCCCAATCAAACAGTAGCTGAATGCCTCGATGCCTGTCTGCCTGCTTTATATAGCAAGCCACGGCCACGTGACTCAGCGATCCGTTTTCATTAATGGGGTACCTAATAAACTGGCCATTGTACAGTGGGGGAAAAAAGTATTTAGTCAGCCACCAATTGTGCAAGTTCTCCCACTTAAAAAGATGAGAGAGGCCTGTAATTTTCATCATAGGTACACGTCAACTATGACACAAAATGAAATCCTGAAAATCACATTGTAGGATTTTTAATGAATTTATTTGCAAATTATGGTGGAAAATAAGTATTTGGTCAATAACAAAAGTTTCTCAATACTTTGTTATATACCCTTTGTTGGCAATGACACAGGTCAAACGTTTTCTGTAAGTCTTCACAAGGTTTTCACACACTGTTGCTGGTATTTTGGCCCATTCCTCCATGCAGATCTCCTCTAGAGCAGTGATGTTTTGGGGCTGTCGCTGGGCAACACGGACTTTCAACTCCCTCCAAAGATTTTCAATGGGGTTGAGATCTGGAGACTGGCCAGGCCACTCCAGGACCTTGAAATGCTTCTTACGAAGCCACTCCTTCGTTGCCTGGGCGGTGTGTTTGGGATCATTGTCATGCTGAAAGACATAGCCACGTTTTATCTTCAATGCCCTTGCTGAGGGAAGGAGGTTTTCACGCAAAATCTCACGATACATGGCCCCATTCATTCTTTCCTTTACACGGATCAGTCGTCCTGGTTCCTTTGCAGAAAAACAGCCCCAAAGCATGATGTTTCCACCCCCATGCTTCACAGTAGGTATGGTGTTCTTTGGATGCAACTCAGCATTCTTTGTCCTCCAAACACGACGAGTTGAGTTTTTACCAAAAAGTTCTATTTTGGTTTCATCTGACCATATGACATTCTCCCAATCCTCTTCTGGATCATTCAAATGCACTCAAAAGCAACTTCAGACGGGCCTGGACATGTACTGGCTTAAGCAGGGGGACACGTCTGGCACTGCAGGATTTGAGTCCCTGGCGGCGTAGTGTGTTACTGATGGTAGGCTTTTTTACTTTGGTCCCAGCTCTCTGCAGGTCATTCACTAGGTCCCCCCGTGTGGTTCTGGGATTTTTGCTCACCGTTCTTGTGATCATTTTGATCCCACTGGGTGAGATAATAATATAATAATAATAATAATAATAATAATAATAATATAATAATAATAAAATATCTTCTTGCGAGATCTTGCGTGGAGCCCCAGATCAAGGGAGATCAAGGGAGATTATCAGTGGTCTTGTATGTCTTCCATTTCCTAATAATTGCTCCCACAGTTGATTTCTTCAAACCAAGCTGCTTACCTATTGCAGATTCAGTCTTCCCAGCCTGGTGCAGGTCTACAATTTTGTTTCTGGTGTCCTTTGACAGCTCTTTGGTCTTGGCCATAGTGGAGTTTGGAGTGTGACTGTTTGAGGTTGTGGACAGGTGTATTTTATACTGATAACAAGTTCAAACAGGTGCCATTAATACAGGTAACAAGTGGAGGACAGAGGAGCCTCTTAAAGAAGAAGTTACAGGTCTGTGAGAGCCAGAAATCTTGCTTGTTTGTAGGTGACCAAATACTTATTTTCCACCATAATTTGCAAATAAATTCATAAAAAATCCTACAAGGTGATTTTCTGGATTTGTTTTACTCAATCTGAAAATTACAGGCCTCTCTCATCTTTTTAAGTGGGAGAACTTGCACAATTGGTGGCTGACTAAATACTTTTCCCCCCCACTGTATATCTTTCTATATAAGAGTGTAAACAACAACTAGGTCTAAAAAAGGTTCCACTTTGAAAACACAGCCAGCCTTCCCCAAAAGCATTCTTTGACATTTTTTCTTGCTGCAAGTGTTCTCCTGCCCCTCCCCTCCTCCTCTGTGTTGGTCCTGGGCCAGTAGTGGTACAGTGTGTTCTGATGGGTTCTGTGTGTTCCGACACATTCCACTGGAAACAGTAAACATTCCGACTGGATTAATTGCCAACCTCTTTCTCCCAAGTCTGCTGCTTGTCAGAACTATAGATTAACAGGAGGGATTGAACTTCTTCAGTCCAAATTCAGTGTCACGATCGTCGAAAGGAGGAGACCAAAGCGCAGCGTGTTGAGCGAACATCGTAGACTTTATTTAATTAAAGAAACCACGATCAAAAACAACAAACCAAATAGGACGAAAGTGAAGTCCAAATACTGATATACACTAACAGCAACAAGGAAACAAAAACCCACAAAACCAAGGTGAAACCACACCGTATAAATATGGCTCCCAATCAGAGATAACGAGCCGACAGCTGACACTCGTTACCTCCGATTGGGAGTCATATGACTAATCAACATAAAGAACAATTAACCCAAACATAGAAATGCACAACCAGAAATCCCCAGCATGAAATACACCCAACCAATGAAAATAAACAACCCTGGCTCAAATATCAAGGTCCGTGGAGCCAGAGATGTCACAGTACCCCCTAAAGGTGCGACCTCCGGGCGCACCAGCATACCAGTCTAGGGGAGGGTCTGGGTGGGCGTCTGTCCAGGTGGCGGCTCTGGCCCAGGTCGTGGTCCCCACCCCACCTTAGTCACTATCCGCTTCCGTATCCCCCTCCACATGACCACCCCCCAACTAAACCCCACTGGATTAAGGGGCGGCACCGGACTAAGGGGCAGCACCGGACTAAGGGGCAGCCCTGGACTAAGGGGCCGCACCGGGCTAAGGGACAGTACCTGACTAGCTGGCTCTGGCGGATCCTGGCTGGACGGCTCTGGCGCATCCTGGCTGGACGGCTCTGGCGGATCCTGGCTGGACGGCTCTGGCGGATCCTGGCTGGACGGCTCTGGCGGATCCTGTCTGGCAGAAGGCTCTGGCTGATCCTGTCTGGCAGAAGGCTCTGGCTGATCCTGTCTGGCAGAAGGCTCTGGCTGATCCTGTCTGGCAGAAGGCTCTGGCTGATCCTGTCTGGCAGAAGGCTCTGGCTGATCCTGTCTGGCAGAAGGCTCTGGCTGATCCTGTCTGGCAGAAGGCTCTGGCTGATCCTGTCTGGCGGAAGGCTCCTGGCTGATCCTGTCTGGCGGAAGGCTCTGGCTGCTCCTGTCTGGCGGAGAGCTCTAGCGGCTCCCGGTCTGGCGGACGGCTCTGAAGGCTCATGGCAGACGGGGCGGCTTTGCAGGCTCAGTACCGACGGGCAGCTCCTGCGGCGCTTGGCAGACGGACAGTTCAGACGGCGTTGGGCAGACGGGCAGTTCAGGCGCCCGTTGGGCAGACGGGCAGTTCAGACGGCGTTGGGCAGACGGACGTTCAGGCCCCGTTGGGCAGACGGCAGACTCTGGCCGTCTGAGGCGCACCGTAGACTTGGTGCGTGGTGGCCGGAACAGGCCGGACCGGGCTGGCGACGCGCACCGTAGTCTTGGTGCGGGTGGCAGGAACAGGCCGGGTCGGGCTGGCGACGCGCACCGTAGTCTTGGTGCGGGTGGCAGGAACAGGCCGGACCGGGCTGGCGACGCGCACCGTAGACTTGGTGCGGGTGGCAGGAACAGGCCGGGTCGGGCTGGCGACGCGCACCGTAGTCTTGGTGCGGGTGGCAGGAACAGGCCGGACCGGGCTGGCGACGCGCACCGTGACTTGGTGCGCGGTGGCAGGAACAGGCCGGGTCGGGCTGGCGACGCGCACCGTGGTCTTGGTGCGGAGTGGCAGAACAGGCCGGACCGGGCTGGCGACGCGCACCGTAGTCTTGCGTGCGGGTGGCAGAACAGGCCGGACCGGGCTGTGGAGACGGATAGGAGGCCTGGAGCGAACAGCGGACACCACCCGTCCTGGCTGAATGCCTACCCTCACACACTCTGTGTGAGGCATCAGCACAGGACGTACAGGGCGGTGTACCCCTGGCCTGGTGGCCTCCTGGATACTCCCCCTTTTCTCCTCCGTCAGCCCCGTCGTCCATGCCGTGTGCCCCCCCCCCTAAAAATTTCTGGGGTTGACACACGACCCTCCGACGATGGCCCTGCTGCCGCCGTTGCTCCTCTCTCGCCAGGGCCTTGATCCTTCCCCAAGGTCCCTTGCCTCCGAGCATGTCCTCCCAGGACCACGATGTGCCCACCTGGGCCATCGCCAGCCTCTCTATCTCCTTGCCCGGTGCCTCCTCCCATGTCCAGTCTCCCTGCTCCTGGACACGCTGCTTGGTCTTTCTTTGGTGGGTTTTTCTGTCACGATCGTCGAAAGGAGGAGACCAAAGCGCAGCGTGTTGAGCGAACATCGTAGACTTTATTTAATTAAAGAAACCACGATCAAAAACAACAAACCAAATAGGACGAAAGTGAAGTCCAAATACTGATATACACTAACAGCAACAAGGAAACAAAAACCCACAAAACCAAGGTGAAACCACACCGTATAAATATGGCTCCCAATCAGAGATAACGAGCCGACAGCTGACACTCGTTACCTCCGATTGGGAGTCATATGACTAATCAACATAAAGAACAATTAACCCAAACATAGAAATGCACAACCAGAAATCCCCAGCATAGAAATACACCCAACCAATGAAAATAAACAACCCTGGCTCAAATATCAAGGTCCGTGGAGCCAGAGTGTCACATTCAGGGAACAGTATTTTATGGAAACCTATTTAACAGGTTTTTAAAAAAGGTCTGGGGAGAAGATGCGTGTTAGTTGGGTGAGTGCAAATCATCTTGAGGTACGTTAGAAGTTTAAAGAAAGTAGCTACCACTGGCATTGATTGGCCAACGATGAAACATACTCTCCCGTTGTATCTTTGCCCAAAGTCGCTTTTTATTTATCCTTATGTACTGTAGAAGAATATAAAAGCCACTTTGGAAGGAGTGACCCTTGTTAATGTTTAAAGTATTTCACGCTATAAGACAATAACCTCTTCCTGCTTTGAGATGCTAGAAGGTGGGAGAATCTGAGGGTATTAGGACAGTGACGCCAGGACAGCGGAGTCACTCACCAGCTTCCGGAGACACTTGAAACCCCACCTCTTTAAGGAATACCTGGGATAGGATAAAGTAATCCTTCTACCCCCCCTTACCCCACCCAAAAAAGTATAATAATATATATATATATATATATATTAAAACAATAAAAAATAAAAAATACAAAAAAATAAAAAATAAACACAAATAAACAAACAAACAAAAATAATTATTGTAAAGTGGTTGTCCCACTGGCTATCATAAGGTGAATGCACTAATTTGTAAGTGGCTCTGGATAAGAGCGTCTGCTAAATGACTTAAATGTAAATGTAAATGCAGTAGCATCTGTACCCTGTTCTGAACACAACAACACAACAAACCCATACTGTATCTAGCTGACATACATTATTTATGATGGTCGTAAATAGAAGCCTTTGAAATTCCTCATTTAGCCTTTTTGAGTTACAATCAACAGTTCAATCAACAGTTCTGCTTGGGTTTTTTTCTCTCCGGGAATGTCTTTTATATTTATGATGACGGTATAGTATACTGGGAGCTGTAGCTAGTGGTATTTATGGTGACGGTATAGTATACTGGGAGCTGTAGCTAGTGGTATTTATGGTGACGGTATAGTATACTGGGAGCTGTAGCTAGTGGTATTTATGGTGACGGTATAGTATACTGGGAGCTGTAGCTAGTGGTATTTATGGTGACGGTATAGTATACTGGGAGCTGTAGCTAGTGGTATTTATGGTGACGGTATAGTATACTGGGAGCTGTAGCTAGTGGTATTTATGGTGACGGTATAGTATACTGGGAGCTGTAGCTAGTGGTATTTATGGTGACGGTATAGTATACTGGGAGCTGTAGCTAGTGGTATTTATGGTGACGGTATAGTATACTGGGAGCTGTAGCTAGTGGTATTTATGGTGACGGTATAGTATACTGGGAGCTGTAGCTAGTGGTATTTATGGTGACGGTATAGTATACTGGGAGCTGTAGCTAGTGGTATTTATGGTGATGGTATAGTATACTGGGAGCTGTAGCTAGTGGTATTTATGGTGATGGTATAGTATACTGGGAGCTGTAGCTAGTGGTATTTATGGTGACGGTATAGTATACTGGGAGCTGTAGCTAGTGGTATTTATGGTGACGGTATAGTATACTGGGAGCTGTAGCTAGTGGTATTTATGGTGACGGTATAGTATACTGGGAGCTGTAGCTAGTGGTATTTATGGTGACGGTATAGTATACTGGGAGCTGTAGCTAGTGGTATTTATGGTGACGGTATAGTATACTGGGAGCTGTAGCTAGTGGTATTTATGGTGACGGTATAGTATACTGGGAGCTGTAGCTAGTGGTATTTATGGTGATGGTATAGTATACCTGGAGCTGTAGCTAGTGGTATTTATGGTGACGGTATAGTATACTGGGAGCTGTAGCTAGTGGTATTTATGGTGACGGTATAGTATACTGGGAGCTGTAGCTAGTGGTATTTATGGTGACGGTATAGTATACTGGGAGCTGTAGCTAGTGGTATTTCTGGTGATGGTATAGTATACTGGGAGCTGTAGCTAGTGGTATTTATGGTGACGGTATAGTATACTGGGAGCTGTAGCTAGTGGTATTTATGGTGACGGTATAGTATACTGGGAGAGCTGTAGCTAGTGGTATTTATGGTGACGGTATAGTATACTGGGAGCTGTAGCTAGTGGTATTTATGGTGACGGTATAGTATACTGGGAGCTGTAGCTAGTGGTATTTATGGTGACGGTATAGTATACTGGGAGCTGTAACTAGTGGTATTTATGGTGACGGTATAGTATACTGGGAGCTGTAGCTAGTGGTATTTATGGTGACGGTATAGTATACTGGGAGCTGTAGCTAGTGGTATTTATGGTGACGGTATAGTATACTGGGAGCTGTAGCTAGTGGTATTTATGGTGACGTTAGTATACTGGGAGCTGTAGCTAGTGGTATTTATGGTGACGGTATAGTATACTGGGAGCTGTGCTAGTGGTATTTATGGTGACGGTTATAGTATACTGGGGAGCTGTAGCTAGTGGTATTTATGGTGACGGTATAGTATACTGGGAGCTGTAGCTAGTGGTATTTATGGTGACGGTATAGTATACTGGGAGCTGTAGCTAGTGGTATTTATGGTGACGGTATAGTATACTGGGAGCTGTAGCTAGTGGTATTTATGGTGACGGTATAGTATACTGGGAGCTGTAGCTAGTGGTATTTATGGTGACGGTATAGTATACTGGGAGCTGTAGCTAGTGGTATTTATGGTGACGGTATAGTATACTGGGAGCTGTAGCTAGTGGTATTTATGGTGACGGTATAGTATACTGGGAGCTGTAGCTAGTGGTATTTGTGGTGACGGTATAGTATACTGGGAGCTGTAGCTAGTGGTATTTATGGTGACGGTATAGTATACTGGGAGCTGTAGCTAGTGGTATTTATGGTGACGGTATAGTATACTGGGAGCTGTAGCTAGTGGTATTTATGGTGATGGTATAGTATACTGGGAGCTGTAGCTAGTGGTATTTATGGTGACGGTATAGTATACTGGGAGCTGTAGCTAGTGGTATTTATGGTGACGGTATAGTATACTGGGAGCTGTAGCTAGTGGTATTTATGGTGACGGTATAGTATACTGGGAGCTGTAGCTAGTGGTAGTTTATGGTGACGGTATAGTATACTGGGGAGCTGTAGCTAGTGGTATTTATGGTGACGGTATAGTATACTGGGAGCTGTAGCTAGTGGTATTTATGGTGACGGTATAGTATACTGGGAGCTGTAGCTAGTGGTATTTATGGTGACGGTATAGTATACTGGGGAGCTGTAGCTAGTGGTATTTATGGTGACGGTATAGTATACTGGGAGCTGTAGCTAGTGGTATTTATGGTGACGGTATAGTATACTGGGAGCTGTAGCTAGTGGTATTTATGGTGATGGTATAGTATACTGCGGAGCTTCGTAGCTAGTGGTATTTATGGTGACGGTATAGTATACTGGGAGCTGTAGCTAGTGGTATTTATGGTGACGGTATAGTATACTGGGAGCTGTAGCTAGTGGTATTTATGGTGACGGTATAGTATACTGGGAGCTGTAGCTAGTGGTATTTATGGTGATGGTATAGTATACTGGGAGCTGTAGCTAGTGGTATTTATGGTGACGGTATAGTATACTGGGAGCTGTAGCTAGTGGTATTTATGGTGACGGTATAGTATACTGGGAGCTGTAGCTAGTGGTATTTATGGTGACGGTATAGTATACTGGGAGCTGTAGCTAGTGGTATTTATGGTGACGGTATAGTATACTGGGAGCTGTAGCTAGTGGTATTTATGGTGACGTATAGTATACTGGGAGCTGTAGCTAGTGGTATTTATGGTGATGGTATAGTATACTGGGAGCTGTAGCTAGTGGTATTTATGGTGATGGTATAGTATACTGGGAGCTGTAGCTAGTGGTATTTATGGTGACGGTATAGTATACTGGGAGCTGTAGCTAGTGGTATTTATGGTGACGGTATAGTATACTGGGAGCTGTAGCTAGTGGTATTTATGGTGACGGTATAGTATACTGGGAGCTGTAGCTAGTGGTATTTATGGTGACGGTATAGTATACTGGGAGCTGTAGCTAGTGGTATTTATGGTGATGGTATAGTATACTGGGAGCTGTAGCTAGTGGTATTTATGGTGATGGTATAGTATACTGGGAGCTGTAGCTAGTGGAACTGTCAGCGGTCGCGCCCACATTGCTTCCTCCCACGTCTGTGACATTGGGCTTCAGGGAGAGAAAGTGACTGGCAGATTCCTCCATATTCCCCCCGTACATCCCAAATCAGTGGGTAAACCTCCTGCACACTACGGGGGGAGTTAATTACTGTAGGACCAATGGGAATCAGGGAACAGGGAGACTCACTCTTCAGATGGAAGTGTTGAGTGGAAGGCTGGTGGTGCGTTAGATTGTATTAGTCACATCAAACTCACATTTCCCTCTATCTTTCATTTTGGAACTCACATTTCCCTCTATCTTTCATTTTGGAACTCACATTTCCCTCTATCTTTCATTTGGAACTCACATTTCCCTCTATCTTTCATCTTGGAACTCACATTTCCCTCTATCTTTCATTTGGAACTCACATTTCCCTCTATCTTTCATTTGGAACTCACATTTCCCTCCATCTTTCATTTGGAACTCACATTTCCCTCTATCTTTCATTTGGAACTCACGTTTCCCTCTATCTTTCATTTGGAACTCACATTTCCCTCCATCTTTCATTTGGAACTCACATTTCCCTCCATCTTTCATTTGGAACTCACATTTCCCTCTATCTTTCATTTGGAACTCAAATTTCCCTCTATCTTTCATTTAGAACTCACATTTCCCTCTATCTTTCATTTGAGAACATCAGCCTGGGTGTCACCGGGTAGACAGGAGAGGAGACCAGAGGATGTTGAGAACATCAGCCTGGGTGTCACCAGGTAGACAGGAGAGGAGACCAGAGGATGTTGAGAACATCAGCCTGGGTGTCACCGGGTAGACAGGAGAGGAGACCAGAGGATGTCGAGAACATCAGCCTGGGTGTCACCAGGTAGACAGGAGAGGAGACCAGAGGATGTCGAGAACATCAGCCTGGGTGTCACCGGGTAGACAGGAGAGGGAGACCAGAGGATGTTGAGAACATCAGCCTGGGTGTCACGCGGGTAGACAGGAGAGGAGACCAGAGGATGTTGAGAACATCAGCCTGGGTGTCACCAGGTAGACGGGAGAGGAGACCAGAGGATGTTGAGAGACATCAGCCTGGGTGTCACCAGGTAGACAGGAGAGGAGACCAGAGGATGTTGAGAACATCAGCCTGGGTGTCACCGGGTAGACAGGAGAGGAGACCAGAGGGATGTTGAGAACATCAGCCTGGGTGTCACCGGGTAGACAGGAGAGGAGACCAGAGGATGTTGAGAACATCAGCCTGGGTGTCACCAGGTAGACAGGAGAGGAGACCAGAGGATGTTGAGAACATCAGCCTGGGTGTCACCGGGTAGACAGGAGAGGAGACCAGGGGATGTTGAGAACATCAGCCTGGGTGTCACCGGGTAGACAGGAGAGGGAGACCAGAGGATGTTGAGAACATCAGCCTGGGTGTCACGGGTAGACGGAGAGGAGACCAGAGGGATGTTGAGAACATCAGCCTGGGTGTCACCGGGTAGACAGGAGAGGAGACCAGAGGATGTTGAGAACATCAGCCTGGGTGTCACCGGGGTAGACAGGAGAGAGACCAGAGGATGTTGAGAACATCAGCCTGGGTGTCACCGGGTAGACAGGAGGAGACCAGAGGATGTTGAGAACATCAGCCTGGGTGTCACCGGGTAGACAGGAGAGGAGACCAGAGGATGTCGAGAACATCAGCCTGGGTGTCACCGGGTAGACAGGAGAGGAGACCAGAGGATGTTGAGAACATCAGCCTGGGTGTCACCGGGTAGACAGGGAGGAGACCAGAGGATGTTGAGAACATCAGCCTGGGTGTCACCGGGTAGACAGGAGAGGAGACCAGAGGATGTTGAGAGAACATCAGCCTGGGTGTCACCGTGTAGACAGGAGAGGAGACCAGAGGATGTTGAGAACATCAGCCTGGGTGTCACCGGGTAGACAGGAGAGGAGACCAGAGGATGTTGAGAACATCAGCCTGGGAGTCACCAGGTAGACAGGAGAGGAGACCAGAGGATGTTGAGAACATCAGTCAGAGACAGTAGTGATTTCTGCTATTTGAGATTTTCAGAACACGACGACAAAGAAAAACTAAACAAAAAAACTGATTCGCTGTCGATTAATGTATTTCATTTCCTGGTTCAAACCGATTCGCTTATCTATTAATGTATTTCATTTCCTGGTAAACCGATTCGCTATCGATTTAATGTATTTCATTTCCTGGTAAACCGATTCGCTATCGATTTAATGTATTTTATTTCCTGGTAAACCGATTCGCTATCTATTAATGTATTTCATTTCCTGGTAAACCGATTCGCTACTCGATTAATGTATTTCATTTCCTGGTAAAGAGGACACTCATCAACGAACGTTCAAATTATTCGGATTTTCAGAGCATTATTCTTTATCTTTTAACCAGACTCCCCCCAGTGTGTCTTCTATGTGGTCTGGGGTGAGTACGGGTAAAAATATACAAAATAATGCTCTGGAAATCGGAATAACTTCAACGGTCGTTGTTGATGTCCTCTTTACCGGAAACAAAATATAGATGAATTGTTTTTTCATAGGAGTTTATTTTTTAATTTTTTAAATTTTTTTATTTAATTTGTCGTGTTCTAAATATCAAACAGCATAAGTTAGAAGACAGTTTTAACTTGTTGAATTATTCATGTTCAGTTGTTGTGTGGATACGGCATTGTTCTGCGTAGGCAGCTTCAACATAGGGCCTGTCCCAAATGGCGCCCTTTGGGCCCTGGCCTAGAGTAGTGCACTACAAAGGGAAAAGGGTGCCATTTGGGATGTTGCTCAATGCTCTTCAGCCTTCACTTGCTCGAGGAACCATTTAATTGTTTGTTGTGTTAAAGATGCTCTTCTCAGGATTACATTTTTCATTAAATTATTATATTTGGAGATAAAACTATTAATAATCTGACAGATTCCTGTCCGTGAATGACTTGGCCCGTCCCCAAATGGCACCCTATTCCCTATACGATGCACTGCTCTGGCCAAAAGTAATTCGATTATTATGCTGTAATGGGGTTGTCATTTTGGGACGCACATCTTGATTAACCCCAGAACAACCTTTACACAACATCCTCCTCCTCCTCCTCGCGAACTCTTCCCCTCCCCACTCAGAATAGTTGTGTTTAAAATCCAACTTTAAGTGTTCTTCATGCGCAGCCAGCTGCCGGCTGGTGCTCGAGGCTAACCACAGCTCCATCCATTACTAGAATCAGTCATTCCAACTATAGCGTTGTTGTTTTTCTACCAGTTTTATGACACCATCATAAGCATTTACCCACCTCAGATGATCGGGGGGGGGGGGGCAGCAGTATCCCTGCACATTGTTGATATGGTACTGACCCTGTATATAGTCACCTTACCCTTATACAGTCATGGTCAAATGTTTTGAGAATGACACAAATACTAATTTTCACAAAGTCTGCTGCCTCAGTTTTGATGATGGCAATTTGCATATACTCCAGAATGTCATGAAGAGTGATCAGATGAATTGCAATTAATTGCAAAGTCCCTCTTTAAATTAACTTAATCCCCCAAAAACATTTCCACTGCATTTCAGCCCTGCCACAAAAGGACCAGCTGACATCATGTCAGTGATTCTCTCGTTAACACAGGTGAGAGTGATGACGAGGACAAGGCTGGAGATCACTCTGTCATGCTGATTGAGTTAGAATAACAGACTGGAAGCTTTAAAAGGAGGGTGGTGCTTGAAATCATTGTTCTTCCTCTGTTAACCATGGTTACCTACAAGGAAACACGTGCCGTCATCATTGCTTTGCACAAAAAGGGCTTCACAGGCAAGGATATTGCTGCTAGTAAGATGCCATTTATCGGATCATCAAGAACTTCAAGGAGAGAGGTTCAATTGTTGTGAAGAAGGCATCAGGGCGCCCAAGAAAGTCCAGCAAGCGCCAGGACCGTCTCCTAAAGTTGATTCAGCTGCGGGATCGGGGCACCACCAGTGCAGGAGCTTGTTTAGGAATGGCCTGGTGTCAAAGAAGCCACTTCTCTCCAGGAAAAACATCAGGGACAGACTGATATTCTGCAAAAGGTACAGGGATTGGACTGCTGAGGACTGGGGTAAAGTATATATATACATTATTTCCAGTAGCAGGTTATTGAACCCAGGTCCAGATATTGCTTTGCACAAAAAGGGCTTCACAGGCATGGATATTGCTGCTAGTAAGATTGCACCTAAATCAACCATTTATCGAATCATCAAGAACTTCAAGGAGAGTTTCAATTGTTGTGAAGAAGGCGTCAGGGCGCCCAAGAAAGTCCAGCAAGCGCCAGGACCGTCTCCTAAAGTTGATTCAGCTGCTGGATCGGGGCAAGGAAGGTGGAGTGTGACACTTGAAACCCTACCTCTTTAATACCTGGAATAGTATAAAGTAATCCTTCTACCCCCCCCCATAAAAAAAAAGGTGGTTGTCCCACTGGCTATCATAAGTTGAATGCACCAATTTGTAAGTGGCTCTGGATAAGAGCATCTGCTAAATGATGTAAATGTAAATATAATGAAAGGGTCCAAACCGAAGAAGGACTTACTTTACAGTGGCTGCCCTGGCTGGCTGGTGACTCTCCCTCCGGCAGGGCCAGTTCCAGGCAGAAGTGACCCCCGGCTAGGGGGCCTCCATTTTATAGGAACTCAGTCGGGATCTCAACGTACTATTGAGAGTAAGAATAGCACTGGCGTGTATTCATGGATGCCAAGGGAAGCCAGGCCCCCCCCCCCCAAAAAAAACAACAACATATAAAATAATCTATCTGCCGTCACGTGTTCAAGAGGCTGAATGTATCTCACCGGAGAAAGCATCAGAGTGAGCGAAACACCAGTATCCCTGCACATTGTTGATATGGTACTGACCCTGTATATAGTCACCTTACCCCTATACATACAGTGGGGGAAAAAAGTATTTAGTCAGCCACCAATTGTGCAAGTTCTCCCACTTAAAAAGATGAGAGAGGCCTGTAATTTTCATCATAGGTACATCGTCAACTATGACAGACAAAATGAGAAAAAAATCCAGAAAATCACATTGTAGGATTTTTATGCATTTATTTGCAAATTATGGTGGAAAATAAGTATTTGGTCAATAACAAAGTTTCTCAATACTTTGTTATATACCCTTTGTTGGCAATGACACAGGTCAAACGTTTTCTGTAAGTCTTCACAAGGTTTTCACACACTGTTGCTGGTATTTTGGCCCATTCCTCCATGCAGATCTCCTCTAGAGCAGTGATGTTTTGGGGCTGTCAGCTGGGCAACACGGACTTTCAACTCCCCTCCAAAGATTTTCTATGGGGTTGAGATCTGGAGACTGGCTAGGCCACTCCAGGACCTTGAAATGCTTCTTACAAAGCCACTCCTTCGTTTTCCGGGGCGGTGTGTTTGGGATCATTGTCATGCTGAAAGACCCAGCCACGTTTCATCTTCAATGCCCTTGCTGATGGAAGGAGGTTTTCACTCAAAAATCTCCGATACATGGCCCCATTCATTCTTTCCTTTACACGGATCAGTCATCCTGGTCCCTTTGCAGAAAAAAACAGCCCCAAAGCATGATGTTTCCACCCCCATGCTTCACAGTAGGTATGGTGTTCTTTGGATGCAACTTTGTCCTCCAAACACGACAACTTGAGTTTTTACCAAAAAGTTATATTTTGGTTTCATCTGACCATATGACATTCTCCCAATCCTCTTCTGGATCATCCAAATGCACTCTAGCAAACTTCAGACGGGCGTGGACATGTACTGGCTTAAGCAGGGGGATCACGTCTGCCACTGCAGGATTTGAGTCCCTGGCGCGTAGTGTGTACTGATGGTAGGCTTTGTTACTTTGGTCCCAGCTCTCTGCAGGTCATTCACTAGGTCCCCCCGTGTGGTTCTGGGATTTTTGCTCACCGTTCTTGTGATCATTTTGACCCCCACGGGGGTGAGATCTCACGTGGAGCCCCAGATCGAGGGAGATTATCAGTGGTCTTGCATGTCTTCCATTTCCTAATAATTGCTCCCACAGTTGATTTCTTCAAACCAAGCTGCTTACCTATTGCAGATTCAGTCTTCCCAGCCTGGTGCAGGTCTACAATTTTGTTTCTGGTGTCCTTTGACAGCTCTTTGGTCTTGGCCATAGTGGAGTTTGGAGTGTGACTGTTTGATGTTGTGGACAGGTGTCTTTTATACTGATAACAAGTTCAAACAGGTGCCATTAATACAGGTAACGAGTGGAGGACAGAGGAGCCTCTAAAGAAGAAGTTACAGGTCTGTGAGAGCCAGAAATCTTGCTTGTTTGTAGGTGACCAAATACTTATTTTCCACCATAATTTGCAATAAATTCATTAAGAAATCCTACAATGTGATTTTCTGGATTTTTCTTTTCTCAATTTGTCTGTCATAGTTGACGTGTACCTATGATGAAAATTACAGGCCTCTCTCATCTTTTTAAGTGGGAGAACTTGCACAGTTGGTGGCTGACTAAATACTTTTTTCCCCCACTGTATCTACCTCCATCACTCCAGTATCCCTGCACATTGTTTATATGGTACTGACCATGTATATAGTCACCTTACCCCTATACATATCTACCTCCATCACTCCAGTATCCCTGCACATTGTTAATATGGTACTGGAACTGACCCTGTATATAGTCACCTTACCCCTATACATATCTACCTCCATCACTCCAGTATCCCTGCACATTGTTGATATGGTACTGACCCTGTATATAGTCACCTTACCCCTATACAGTCATGGTCAAAAGTTTTGAGAATGACACAAATACTAATTTTCACTAAGTCTACTGCCTCAGTTTTGATGATGGCAATTTGCATATACTCCAGAATGTCATGAAGAGTGATCAGATGAATTGCAATTAATTGCAAAGTCCCTCTTTGCCATGAAAATTAACTGAATCCCCAAAAAACATTTCCACTGCATTTCAGCCCCTGCCACAAAGGGACCAGCTGACATCATGTCAGGTGATTCTCTCGTTAACACAGGTGAGGAAGTGTTGACGAGGACAAGGCTGGAGATCACTCTGTCATGCTGATTGAGTTAGAATAACAGACTGGAAGCTTTAAAAGGAGGGTGGTGCTTGAAATCATTGTTCTTCCTCTGTTAACCATGGTTACCTACAAGGAAACACGTGCCGTCATCATTGCTTTGCACAAAAAGGGCTTCACAGGCAAGGATATAGCTGCTAGTAATCGGATCATCAAGAACTTCAAGGAGAGAGGTTCAATTGTTGTGAAGAAGGCGTCAGGGCGCCCAAGAAAGTCCAGCAAGCGCCAGGACCGTCTCCTAAAGTTGATTCAGCTGCGGGATCGGGCACACCAGTGCAGAGCTTGTTTAGGAATGGCCTGGTGTCAAGAAGCCACTTCTCTCCAGGAAAAACATCAGGGACAGACTGATATTCTGCAAAAGGTACAGGATTGGACTGCTGAGGGACTGGGGTAAGTATATAAATATACATTATTTCCAGTAGCAGGTTATTGAACCCAGGTCCAGATATTGCTTTGCACAAAAAGGGCTTCACAGGCAAGGATATTGCTGCTAGTGAAGATTGCACCTAAATCAACCATTTATCGGATCATCAAGAACTTCAAGGAGAGAGTTCAATTGTTTGTGAAGAAGGCGTCAGGGCGCCCAGAAAGTCCAGCAAGCGCCAGGACCGTCTCCTAAAGTTGATTCAGCTGCTGGATCGGGGGCACCACCAGTGCAGAGCTTGCTTAGGAATGGCAGCCGGCAGGTGTGAGTGCATCTGCACGCACAGTGAGTGGGGACTTTGGAGGATTGCCTGGTGTCAAGAAGGGCAGCAAAGAAGCCACTCTCTCCAGAAAACATCAGGGACAGACTGATATTTTGCAAAAGGTACAGGGATTGGACTGCTGAGGACTGGGGTAAAGTATATATAAATATACATTATTTCCAGTAGCAGGTTATTGAACCCAGGTCCAGATATGGTATATATGACACAGTGCCTGAGTCCCAAGTAGCACCTTTCCCTATGTAGTGCACTACTTGGACGGAGCCCTATGGGACCCTGGTCTAAAGTAGAGCACTTTTATAGGTGTTAGGATGCTATTCGGGACGCAGTCCGTGTCTTTACCATCAGTCTGGATGCAAAGGGGTCAAGAAAAATAGAAGTGTACTGGCTGGCTGGTGGCTCTCCCCTCTGTGGAGGGTCCAAGTGTACTGGCTGACTGGTGGCTCTCCCCTCTGTGGAGGGTCCAAGTGTACTGGCTGGCTGGTGGCTCTCCTCTGTGGAGGGTCCATGTACTGGCTGGCTGGTGGCTCTCCTCTGTGGAGGGTCCAAGTGTACTGGCTGGCTGGTGGCTCTCCCAGGTCTGTGGAGGGTCCAAGTGTACTGGCTGGCTGGTGGCTCTCCCTCTGTGGAGGGTCCAAGTGTACTAGCTGGCTGGTGGCTCTCCCTCTGTGGAGGGTCCAAGTGTACTGGCTGGCTGGTGGCTCTCCCTCTGTGGAGGATCCAAGTGTACTGGCTGGCTGGTGGCTCTCCCTCTGTGGAGGGTCCAAGTGTACTGGCTGGCTGGTGGCTCTCCCTCTGTGGAGGGTCCAAGTGTACTGGCTGGCTGGTGGCTCTCCCTCTGTGGAGGGTCCAAGTGTACTGGCTGGCTGGTGGCTCTCCCTCTGTGGAGGGTCCAAGTGTACTGGCTGGCTGGTGGCTCTCCCTCTGTGGAGGGTCCAAGTGTGCTGGCTGGCTGGTGGCTCTCCCTCTGTGGAGGGTCCAAGTGTACTGGCTGGCTGGTGGCTCTCCCTCTGTGGAGGGTCCAAGTGTACTGGCTGGCTGGTGGCTCTCCCTCTGTGGAGGGTCCAGAGTGTACTGGCTGGCTGGTGGCTCTCCCTCTGTGGAGGTCCGCAAGTGTACTGGCTGGCTGGTGGCTCTCCCTCTGTGGAGGGTCCAAGTGTACTGGCTGGCTGGTGGCTCTCCCCCTCTGTGGAGGGTCCAAGTGTACTGGCTGGCTGGTGGCTCTCCCTCTGTGGAGGGTCCGAAGTGTACTGGCTGGCTGGTGGCTCTCCCTCTGTGGAGGTCCAAGTGTACTGGCTGGCTGGTGGCTCTCCCTCTGTGGAGGGTCCAAGTGTACTGACTGGCTGGTGGCTCTCCCTCTGTGGAGGGTCCAAGTGTACTGGCTGGCTGGTGGCTCTCCCTCTGTGGAGGTTCAAGTGTACTGGCTGGCTGGCGGCTCTCCCTCTGTGGAGGGTCCAAATGTACTGGCTGGCTACGGCTCTCCCTCTGTGGAGGTCCAAGTGTACATGGCTGGCTGGCTGGCTCTCCCTCTGTGGAGGTCCAAGTGTACTGGCTGGCTGGTGGCTCTCCCTCTGTGGAGGGTCCAAGTGTGGCTGGCTGGCTGGTGGCTCTCCCTCTGTGGAGGGTCCAAGTGTACTGGCTGGCTGGTGGCTCTCCCTCTGTGGAGGGTCCAAGTGTACTGGCTGGCTGGTGGCTCTCCTCTGTGGAGGGTCCAAGTGTACTGGCTGGCTGGTGGCTCTCCCTCTGTGGAGGGTCCAAGTGTACTGGCTGGCTGGTGGCTCTCCCTCTGTGGAGGTCCAAGTGTACTGGCTGGCTGGTGGCTCTCCCTCTGTGGAGGGTCCAAGTGTACTGGCTGGCTGGTGGCTCTCCCTCTGTGGAGGGTCCAAGTGTACTGGCTGGCTGGTGGCTCTCCCCTCTGTGGAGGGTCCAAGTGTACTGGCTGGCTGGCGGCTCTCCCTCTGTGGAGGGTCCAAGTGTACTGGCTGGCTGGTGGCTCTCCCTCTGTGGAGGGTCCAGAAGTGTACAGGCTGGCTGGTGGCTCTCCCTCTGTGGAGGGTCCAAGTGTACTGGCTGGCTGGTGGCTCTCCCTCTGTGGAGGGTCCAAGTGTACTGGCTGGCTGGTGGCTCTCCCTCTGTGGAGGGTCCAGGTGTACTGGCTGGCTGGTGGCTCTCCCCTCTGTGGAGGGTCCAAGTGTACTGGCTGGCTGGTGGCTCTCCCTCTGTGGAGGGTCCAAGTGTTACTGAGCTGGCTGGTGGCTCTCCCCTCTGTGGAGGGTCCAAGTGTACTGGCTGACTGGTGGCTCTCCCTCTGTGGAGGGTCCAAGTGTACTGGCGTGGCTGGCGGCTCTCCCCTCTGTGGAGGGTCCAAGTGTACTGGCTGGCTGGTGGCTCTCCCTCTGTGGAGGGTCCAAGTGTACTGGCTGGCTGGTGGCTCTCTCCCTCTGTGGAGGGTCAGGATAGGCTTCATGTTTCATGTTCTCCCCATGGGGCCAGCGTCTGACTTCCTCTGGATTATACTTTGATCTGGGGTCAGCTGTGGAAACACAAAAACAAACACACACACACACACACACACACACACACACACACACACACACACACACACACACACACACACACACACACACACACACACACACACACACCAGTGGAGTGCTGCTGAGCGGTGGACGGGCTCATAATAATCACTGGAAGGGAGCGAATGGAATGGCATCGGACACACAGAAAGCATTCCGCTCCAGCCAATACCACAAGCGCGTCCTCCCCCAATTAAGGTTGCACCAACAACCTGTGACACACACACAGCTAATGTGACGTTGACTTCCTCTACATTAGACTGATCCCAGGTCAGCCTTGGTTATATATCACAGCAGTGGACCAGTATTTCAACCCTGCAGGTCTTCACCAGGCCCCCAGTGTCCGGTGTGGGAGCGTGAAGTCACAAGCTCTGCTGGTCGGCTACTGTTGTAGATTACGAGTCGCCAGAACGCCAAACCCCCCAAAAAATGTGACAGACGTTTTGGCCTCTAAAATGAGGTTTATTATGATAAAGTTCAATACCCATGGTGAATTTATTATTATTAAGTTTGCTACAAATGGAGATATTTAATTAAATAGACACAGCACTGGATAGTTTCCATATGTGACTCGGCAGAATGTTATAGTGTCTCACTTGACTAGATTATGTTCTGATCCTAGGTCAGCCAGGGATCTGCTCCATATGTGACTCAGCAGAATGTTATAGTGTCTCACTTGACTAGATGATGTCCTGATCCTAGGTCAGCCAGGGATCTGCTCCATATGTGACTCGGCAGAATGTTATAGTGTCTCACTTGACTAGATTAGGTTCTGATCCTAGGTCAGCCAGGGATCTGCTCCATATGTGACTCAGCAGAATGTTATAGTGTCTCACTTGACTAGATTATGTCCTGATCCTAGGTCAGCCAGGGATCTGCTCCATATGTGACTCGGCAGAATGTTATAGTGTCTCACTTGACTAGATTATGTCCTGATCCTAGGTCAGCCAGGGATCTGCTCCATATGTGACTCGGCAGAATGTTATAGTGTCTCACTTGACTAGATTATGTCCTGATCCTAGGTCAGCCAGGGATCTGCTCCATATGTGACTCGGCAGAATGTTATAGTGTCTCACTTGACTAGATTATGTCCTGATCCTAGGTCAGCCAGGGATCTGCTCCATATGTGACTTGGCAGAAGTGATGGATGACAACCCCATGGCTTTATGTCTTCTGAAGAAAGAGCTCACTGCCAAGCTGAGCTACCATGAGAGTATTGATCTCCAGCCTTGCGTCGTGTTATATAGATATCATTTACATGACTGATTTCACCCAACATGACGGATGATGGTTAGACGGAGCCGAGCCTCAGGCCAGGCTGGAGGATAAGGGAAATGTCACTTTTGACAGCAGGTCACATGGGTTTGTTCTGGTGCGTCCCAAATGTCACCCTATTCCCTATATGTCAACAGAAGTGATGGATGACAACCCACAATCATTGGCTTTGTTTGTTGTTGTATTTTGTTGAGATACAGCCTTTCCCCTTACGCAGCTATGCTCTACTCTGATCTATCTGCTCTGCTCTACTCTGTTCTGATCTGTTCTGCTCTGTTCTGTTCTGCTCTGTTCTGTTCTGCTCTACTCTGATCTGTTCTGCTCTGTTCTGTTCTGCTCTGTTCTGTTCTCTGTTCTGTTCTGTTCTGCTCTGTTCTGTTCTCTGTTCTGTTCTGTTCTGCTCTGTTCTGCTCTGTTCTGTTCTCTGTTCTGTTCTGCTCTGTTCTGTTCTGTTCTGTTCTCTGTTCTCTGTTATGCTCTGTTCTGTTCTGCTCTGTTCTGCTCTGTTCTGTTCTCTGTTCTGTTCTGCTCTGTTCTGTTCTGTTCTGTTCTCTGTTCTCTGTTATGCTCTGTTCTGTTCTGCTCTGTTCTCTGTTCTGCTCTGTTCTCTGTTCTCTGCTCTGCTCTGTTCTGCTCTGTTCTGTTCTGCTCTGTTCTGTTCTGCTCCTGTATGATGTTGTCTAATTAATGTAATGCCTCAGTAGGATGTATTTTCTCCTTCCACATGAACACTGTTTATTCCACTAGAATCCCTTTACTTTAATTACACTGGGTAGTGTTAGGAGACGTGAGGTGACGTGTGGAGAAAGCCTGATAGACCTGAACATTGGTGGAGGGAGGGAGGGAGAGAGAGAGAGGGAGGGAGGGAGAGAGAGGGAGAGAGAGAGAGAGAGAGAGAGAGAGAGAGAGAGAGAGAGAGAGAGAGAGAGAGAGAGAGAGAGAGAGAGAGAGAGAGAGACAGAGACAGAGACAGAGACAGAGACAGAGACAGAGACAGAGGGAGAGGGAGGGACAGAGACAGAGGGAGAGAAAGCAAGAGAGCGAGGGGTACAGGGAGGGAGGGGTGGAGGGAGAGGGAGAGAGAGAGAGAGAGACAGAGAGAGAGAGAGACCCACATAATGCCATTTATCTCCATCTGTGGCCTTGGAGCCTATAGCCAGGCTGGGCCAGATCCTCTCCTCTCTGGATAGTCCCAAATGGCACCCTATTTGGGACTATCCAGAGAGGAGAGGATCTGGCCCAGCCTGACAAATAGTGCACTAATTTTGACTAGGGCCCATATTGGTCTGGTCAAAAAGTAGTGCACTATACAGGGGATAGGGTGCCATTTGGGAAGCGGACTCTGTGTGACAGGGACTTAAATAATGAACTCTCTGCAGACACAGACACATCTCACAACCTCAAAAAAGTTAACTTGAGTTAGAGAAACCTCACAGGAATGATCCATGAGCGAGAATGGAGGCGTCGGAAATAACCTACCGACTATTCCTATACTGCTACTGGCAGAGACATCTCAAAGTTAAGGGAATTAGCCTGTGTAAAGAACTTCACAGAGATTATCCATGGAGGAATATGTAGGATTGGCGCATGGAGGTCTCGGTTCGTACAGTTCTTACCTACCGAGTTCAGTGATTACAATTGAACACAGTAGACATAATGATTAGGCTCTCTCTCTCTCTACCTCCATCCCTGTCTCTCTCTGGTCTGTTCCATCTCTCCATCCAGCCAGCCCTCTCTCTCTCTCTCTACCTCCATCCCTGTCTCTCTCTGGTCTGTTCCATCTCTCCATCCAGCCAGCCCCTCTCTCTCTCTCTACCTCCATCCCTGTCTCTCTCTGGTCTGTTCCATCTCTCCATCCAGTCAGCCCTCTCTCTCTCTCTACCTCCATCCCTGTCTCTCTCTGGTCTGTTCCATCTCTCCATCTCAGTCAGCCCTCTCTCTCTCTACCTCCATCCCTGTCTCTCTCTGGTCTGTTCCATCTCTCCATCCAGTCAGCCCTCTCTCTCTCTACCTCCATCCCTGTCTCTCTCTGGTCTGTTCCATCTCTCCATCTAGTCAGCTCTCTCTCGCTCTACCTCCATCCCTGTCTCTCTCTGGTCTGTTCCATCTCTCCATCCAGTCAGCCCCTCTCTCTCTCTCTACCTCCATCCCCTGTCTCTCTCTGGTCTGTTCCATCTCTCCATCCAGTCAGCCCTCTCTCTCTCTCTCTACCTCCATCCCTGTCTCTCTCTGGTCTGTTCCATCTCTCCATCCAGTCAGCCCTCTCTCTCTCTCTCTACCTCCATCCCTGTCTCTCTCTGGTCTGTTCCATCTCTCCATCCAGTCAGCCCTCTCTCTCTCTCTCTCTACCTCCATCCCTGTCTCTCTCTGGTCTGTTCCATCTCTCCATCCAGTCAGCCCTCTCTCTCTCTCTACCTCCATCCCTGTCTCTCTCTGGCCTGTTCCATCTCTCCATCCAGTCAGCCCTCTCTCTCTCTCTCTCTACCTCCATCCCTGTCTCTCTCTGGTCTGTTCCATCTCTCCATCCAGTCAGCCCTCTCTCTCTCTACCTCCATCCCTGTCTCTCTCTGGTCTGTTCCATCTCTCCATCCAGTCAGCCCTCTCCCTCTCTCTCTCTACCTCCATCCCTGTCTCTCTCTGGTCTGTTCCATCTCTCCATCCAGTCAGCCCTCTCTCTCTCTCTACCTCCATCCCTGTCTCTCTCTGGTCTGTTCCATCTCTCCATCCAGTCAGCCCTCTCTCTCTCTCTACCTCCATCCCTGTCTCTCTCTGGTCTGTTCCATCTCTCCATCCAGTCAGCCCTCTCTCTCTCTCTACCTCCATCCCTGTCTCTCTCTGGTCTGTTCCATCTCTCCATCCAGTCAGCCCTCTCTCTCTACCTCCATCCCTGTCTCTCTCTGGTCTGTTCCATCTCTCCATCCAGTCAGCCCCCTCTCTCTCTCTCTACCTCCATCCCTGTCTCTCTCTGGTCTGTTCCATCTCTCCATCCAGTCAGCCCTCTCTCTCTCTCTCTCTCTCTCTCTCTACCTCCATCCCTGTCTCTCTCTGGTCTGTTCCATCTCTCCATCCAGTCAGCCCTCTCTCTCTCTCTCTCTCTACCTCCATCCCTGTCTCTCTCTGGTCTGTTCCATCTCTCCATCCAGTCAGCCCTCTCTCTCTCTACCTCCATCCCTGTCTCTCTCTGGTCTGTTCCATCTCTCCATCCAGTCAGCCCTCTCTCTCTCTACCTCCGTTCAGCTGTCTATTTTAGTTGTGTCGCTGTAAATTAGTAATATATTTTATTTTGATTCCTGTCTGCCTACCATCGAGAGATGGCATCCAATTGTATTGTCCAATCCTGCTGTCCAGACCATCTGCCCTGGCAAGGGAAATCACACAACAGAATGTGTCTCAATTCTAGAATGTGGATTTGTAAATGGAGTGAGAGAGGTTACACTGTCAGGACAACAGCTAGAACCAGGGTCCTCTGCTTTCTCCCTGTCTGGTTACACTGTCAGGACAACAGCTAGAACCAGGGTCCTCTGCTTTCTCCCTGGCTGGTTACACTGTCAGGACAACAGCTAGAACCAGGGTCCTCTGCTTTCTCCCCGTCTGGTTACACTGTCAGGACAACAGCTAGAACCAGGGTCCTCTGCTTTCTCCCTGGCTGGTTACACTGTCAGGACAACAGCTAGAACCAGGGTCCTCTGCTTTCTCCCTGGCTGGTTACACTGTCAGGACAACAGCTAGCACCAGGGTCCTCTGCTTTCTCCCTATCTGGTTACACTGTCAGGACAACAGCTAGAACCAGGGTCCTCTGCTTTCTCCCTGTTGGTTACACTGTCAGGACAACAGCTAGAACCAGGGTCCTCTGCTTTCTCCCTGTTTGGTTACACTGTCAGGACAACAGCTAGAACCAGGGTCCTCTGCCCCACTGAAATGGTACCAATTTGGCAATGCGTGCGTGTGTGTGTGGCAGGTAGCCTAGTGGTTAAGAGCGTGCACGGGCCAGTAACCAAAAGGTCGCTGGTTCGAATCTTGGGGCTGGCTAGGTGGAAAATCTGTCATTGTGTCCTTGAGCAAGGCGTACTTAACCTAATTGCTCCTGAAAGTCGCTCTGGATAAAGAGCGTCTGCTAAATGTAAAACATGTTAAAATGTCAAGCTGTGGAGTGAGCTTACGGTACTGTACGATCTAAACTCTGTTAAGCATTCAAAACCAGGGCAACGAGAAAGAGACCCACTTCCTCAATCCTTTGGTAAAAGAACCTTAACGGCATGGGCAGGCTGGATTTGCAGTTGGACCTCATAATGACCCTGTTTGTTGTATTCAAAGCAACAGACAAATCCTCCAAGCTATACTCTCTGAGAGAAAGAGAGAGAGAGGGGCGAAAAAATAACAAACTATACTGTAACTGATTAACAGGAAATTGCTAAAAACTTTCATCCTAATCCTTACAGACCTCCTTGTGTTGTCGTTGATTTACAACTGCATGCTGGGAAAAGATAAAACTGTCTTTAAAAAACTATTTTCATCCTCTCTCTCTCTCTCTCTCTCTCCCTCTCTCTCTCTCTCTGTCTGTCTCTGTCTGTCTCTCCGCTCTCTCTCTCTCTCTTGCTCTCTCTCTCTCTCTCTCTCTCTCTCTGTCTCTCTCTCTCTCTCTCTCTCTCTCTCGCTCTGTCTCTCCCTCTCTCTCTCTCTGTCTCTCTCTCTGTCTCCCTCCCTCTCTCTCCCTCTCTCTCTCCTTCTCCCTCTCCCTCTCTTTCTCTACCTCTCTTTCTCCCTCTCTCTCTCTCTCCCTCACTCTCTCTCTCTCTCTCTCTCTCTCTCTCTCTCTCTCTCTCTCTCTCTCTCTCTCTCTCTCTCTCTCTCTCTCTCTCTCTCTCGTCGGAGTGCATGCTGGGAGTGAGTCGTGAAGCAGGAGTGATTTAGAGAGCGACTGGAATTATTTTCTATTGGGTTTCGGTGTGTGTGTGTGTGTACAGTGGGGGAAAAAAGTATTTAGTCAGCCACCAATTGTGCATGTTCTCCCACTTAAAAAGATGAGAGAGGCCTGTAATTTTCATCATAGGTACACGTCAACTATGACAGACAAATGGAGGAAAAAAATCCAGAAAATCACATTGTAGGATTTTTATGAATTTATTTTGCTAATTATGGTGGAAAATAAGTATTTGGTCACCTACAAACAAGCAAGATTTCTGGCTCTCACAGACCTGTAACTTCTTATTTAAGAGGCTCCTCTGTCCTCCACTCATTACCTGTATTAATGGCACCTGTTTGAACTTGTTATCAGTATAAAAGACACCTGTCCACAACCTCAAACAGTCACACTCCAAACTCCACTATGGCCAAGACCAAAGAGCTGTCAAAGTACACCAGAAACAAAATTGTAGACCTGCACCAGGCTGGGAAGACTGAATCTGCAAAGGTAAGCAGTTGGTTTGAAGAAATCAACTGTGGGAGCAATTATTAGGAAATGGAAGACAACAAGACCACTGATAATCTCCCTCGATCTGGGGCTCCACGTAAGATCTCACCCCTTGGGGTCAAAATGATCACAAGAACGGTGAGCAAAAATCCCAGAACCACACGGAGGGACCTAGTGAATGACCTGCAGAGAGCTGGGACCAAAGTAACAAAGCCTACCATCAGTAACACACTGCGCCGCCAGGGACTCAAATCCTGCAGTGCCAGACGTGTCCCCCTGCTTAAGCCAGTACATGTCCAGGCCCGTCTGAAGTTTGCTAGAGTGTATTTGGATGATCCAGAAGAGGATTGGGAGAATGTCATATGAAACCAAAATATAACTTTTTGGTAAAAACTCAACTCGTCGTGTTTGGAGGACAAAGAATGCTGAGTTGCATCCAAAGAACACCATACCTACTGTGAAGCATGGGGGGTGGAAACATCATGCTTTGGGGGCTGTTTTTTCTGCAAAGGGACCAGGACGACTGATCCGTGTAAAGGAAAAAAATGAATGGGGCCATGTATCGTGAGATTTTGAGTGAAAACCTCCATCCATCAGCAAGGGCATTGAAGATGAAACGTGGCTGGGTCTTTCAGCATGACAATGATCCCAAACACACCGCCCGGGCAACGAAGAGTGGCTTCGTAGAAAGCATTTCAAGGTCCTGGAGTGGCCTAGCCAGTCTCCAGATCTCAACCCCATAAAGAATCTTTGGAGGGAGTTGAATGTCCGTGTTGCCCAGCGACAGCCCCAAAACATCACTGCTCTAGAGGAGATCTGCAAGGAGGAATGGGCCAAAATACCAGCAACAGTGTGTGAAAACCTTGTGAAGACTTACAGAAAATGTTTGACCTGTGTCATTGCCAACAAAGGGTATATAACAAAGTATTGAGAAACTTTTGTTATTGACCAAATACTTATTTTCCACCATAATTTGCAAATAAATTCATTAAAAATCCTACAATGTGATTTTCTGGATTTTTTTTCTCATTTTGTTTGTCATAGTTGACGTGTACCTATGATGAAAATTACAGGTCTCTCTCATCTTTTTAAGTGGGAGAACTTGCACAATTGGTGGCTGACTAAATACTTTTTTCCCCCACTGTATATTGTGATGTCACGAGAGGCTGTGTCCTGGAGGGACGTTACATCCCCCTGAGGTGGCTGCAAACCCAGACAGCTATGGCTCCATCTGCTGGTATGGTCGGGAACTCCAACCCTCTATGGCCAATCTTCCCACGCAGCTGAAACCAATCAGGAGCTGATGAGCTGAAGGTTTGTGGAAGGGAAGAGACACGGTCTCCAAGCTGGGCTCTCTGGAGGACAAGAGTGCTGCACGTCCACTTCCATGAGGAATATAAGGATTTGGAGATACTTACCTTTGGGAAATACTCACCTTTGGATATATGCACCTGTGGGAATACGTGTGGGACATTTGGAAGGACGTTTTGCTGGGTTGGCCACTAGCTGCAACGTGGAAGACAGTAAGACTGGGGAAAAGTTATTTGGGCGAGGGAGAGGTATGATTTTGGATGTGGAAGAGACATCCCTGAACTGTTAGCCCTTAAGAGCCACCAGAGAACAGAATTGTGTTATACTTTCGTTAGTTTCCCAAGACCTTTAATAAAATCCTTGTTTTGGTTGAACCTGGTCTCCTTGCACTACTTGAGCAATCCCGCTGAAAGCTGTGTAGCATCTCGTGACATCACAGATGGTGGAGAATACGGGCACGCTCAAGCGTTAATAGTGCATGTCAGAGGAGGATACCGAAGGTTTGATCACCCAGTTTTCCAAGTTGGCCGTAGGCTCCCCGCCGACTGAAATGGAGGACATATTGAAAGCCCTTGTTGCTGGCCAGCAAGCCCAGATGCAAGCAAACGTGGCTCTCTTGGAGGAGCAAAAGAAAGCCAACCTTCTGAAGGCAGAGGAATTGCAGTTGCAGAGACAGAGGGTGGTCCAAAATACCCGCCCAATAAAGGCAAGTGACTTTATATCTAAGATGGGAGCTACCGATGACATTGAGGCATACCTGCATGCATTTGAGGCCACGGCCACTAGGGAAGCCTGGCCCAAGCAACAGTGGGTTGGTCTGTTAGCCCCCTTTCTAACCGGAGAATCGCTGAATGCTGTCCGGGACCTGGGCCCTGACCAGGTTACTGACTATGATGCCCTGAAGTCTGAGATCCTCAGCAGATATGGACTCACAAAGTTTGGTATGGCCCAGCGCTTTCCACAGTTGGACCTTCCAACCAGACCAACCTCCTCGGGCGCAGATGCATGAACTTGTCCGAATCGCAAGGAAATGGCTGGATCCGCAGAGGAATACAGCAGCGGCGTGTGGTGGAGGCCGTTGTGGTGGATCGTTACCTACGCGCCCTGCCTTATGAGGCAAAACGGTTCATCAGTCAACAGGCCTTGACCACGGCTGATCTGACCGTGGAAGCTGTGGAAAAGTACCAGGCCACAGCGGAGATGCTGAATGCTTCGAAAAGACCCCAGGAGGGCGGCCCCACCACAAATGGGAAGAACCCGTCCAAAGGACCCCAAGGTCTCGAACCCAGCCACGTCAGGACTTATCCCGGCTCCAGGGGAGCCAGAAACCAGGCGGGTCCAAGAAGAGTACACCAGGAGGGGGAAACTCGACAGTGTTACCGGTGTGGGGAGATGGGACATATCTCCTGGCAGTGTGGGAAACCAGCCGATGAACCTATGCCCACTGCGGAGTCCTCCAGCTCAGCACCCACACACCGTTTTGCCTCGCTCTTGGGAGTCGTAGATGGCGGCCCAGATCGACCCCCCACCTGCCCGGTAACTGTGAATCACCATGATGTGGAGGCCTTACTGGATTCTGGTAGCCGGGCCACCCTGGTGCGTAAGATTTGGTGGGCCCAACGTGTCTGACCCCGGGGAAAGTCCTCCCAGTTTCCTGTGTCCATGGGGACACCAGAGAATACCCCATTACTGAACTTACAATGACCAGCACACGGGGAACCATACACACGACGGCGGGGGTGGTTGATTCCCTCCCCGTCCCTGTCCTAATTGGACGAGACTGCCCAGCCTTTTACCCACTCTGGAGAGAGTCTCAGGAGAGGATAACCCCAGTACCTCGGAAACGGAGAGGCAAGACTCATCCTGGGAAGGCTCCGGTGCAATCCTCCGAGTTACTCACTCCCGCCCGGGCTCTGATAGGGATGGCAGGTGCCCAGACCGACACAGAGACGGAGCTACAGAATCTGGACAAAGAACTGTCTGGTCTGAAGGGGACCGCTGAGAGGTATCGTTTGTTAAAGCAACAGTTAGACATGAAGACAGAAGAGTTAGATATCCTCCAGGCTAAACTCCAACAGAGCTCCTTCCCTAAGCAACAGGAGGAGCTGGAGAGGCTGCGCAGGACCATCGAGGAGTGTGAGGAGACCCTGCGCAGTAGTAAGGAGGTCCAGAAGAAGGCAGAGGAGAAATACAAGGTGTTGGAGAACAAGATGAAGAATGCGGAGGCAGAGAGAGAGAAGGAACTGAAAGCTGCTCAACAGAAGCTAAACTCTGCTAAAACCAAGGCTGATGCGTTCAGTAAGAAACTCAAGGAGAGACAACAGGAGGCTGAGTCCCTGGTCCTAGAGTTGGAGGAGTTGAAGAGAGAGCAGTCTGGCAAGCACCACGGCAATGCGGACGCCCTCTCCCGGCGTGATGCCTTCTTCGCTGCCTTTACCCCGACGAGGACGTCGGTCCCGAGGAGGGGATGTGTGATGTCACGAGAGGCTGTGTCCTGGAGGGACGTTACATCCCCCTGAGGTGGCTGCAAACCCAGACAGCTATGGCTCCATCTGCTGGTATGGTCGGGAACTCCAACCCTCTATGGCCAATCTTCCCACGCAGCTGAAACCAATCAGGAGCTGATGAGCTGAAGGTTTGTGGAAGGGAAGAGACACGGTCTCCAAGCTGGGCTCTCTGGAGGACAAGAGTGCTGCACGTCCACTTCCATGAGGAATATAAGGATTTGGAGATACTTACCTTTGGGAAATACTCACCTTTGGATATATGCACCTGTGGGAATACGTGTGGGACATTTGGAAGGACGTTTTGCTGGGTTGGCCACTAGCTGCAACGTGGAAGACAGTAAGACTGGGGAAAAGTTATTTGGGCGAGGGAGAGGTATGATTTTGGATGTGGAAGAGACATCCCTGAACTGTTAGCCCTTAAGAGCCACCAGAGAACAGAATTGTGTTATACTTTCGTTAGTTTCCCAAGACCTTTAATAAAATCCTTGTTTTGGTTGAACCTGGTCTCCTTGCACTACTTGAGCAATCCCGCTGAAAGCTGTGTAGCCTCTCGTGACATCACAATATATATATATGTATGTATGTATGTATGTGTGTGTGTGTATATATATATATATATATATATATATATATATATATATATTTAAAGTCATTCAGCAGACGCAGAGCAGACGCAGAGCGACTGGTGCATTCAACTTAGGATAGCCAGTGGGACAGGACTGGGGTGGGGGGGGGTGGTATTCCTTAAAGAGGTAGGGTTTCAAGTGTGGTCAGTGACTCCGCTGTCCTGGCGTCGTGGGGGAGCTTGTTTTCCACCATTGGGGTGCCAGAGAAGCAAACAGCTTTGACTGGGCTGAGCGGGAACTGTGCTTCCGTAGAGGTAGGGTGGATGGTGTCACCTTAATTGGGGAGGACGGGCTTGTGGTATTGGCTGGAGCGGAATGCTTTCTGTGTGTTCGATGCCATTCCATTCGCTCCCTTCCAGTGATTATTATGAGCCCGTCCACCGCTCAGCAGGCACTCCACTGGTGTGTGTGTGTGTGTGTGAGTGTGTGTCTTCCAGCAGGCTAGAGGTGGATGAACGCAATGCCCTCGTTTGGGTGTAGGGTCTGATCAGAGCCTGAAGGTAAGGAGGTGCCGTTCCCCTCACAGCTCCGTAGGCAAGCACCATGGTCTTGTAGTAGATGCGAGCCTCAACTGGAAGCCAGTGGAGTGTACGGAGGAGCGGGGGTGACATGAGAGAACTTGGGAAGGTTGAACACCAGAAGGGCTGCAGCGTTCTGGATAAGTTGTAGGGGTTTAATGGCACAGGCTGGGAGCCCAGCCAACAGCGAGTTGCAGTAATCCAGACGGGAGATGTTAGCGGAGAACGACAGGGTGTTGTCCAGGGTCACGCCAAGGTTCTTTGCACTCTGGGAGGAGGACACAATGGAGTTGTCAACCGTGATGGCGAGATCATGGAGCGGGCAGTCCTTCCCCAGGAGGAAGAGCAGCTCCGTCTTGCCAGGGTTCAGCTTGAGGTGGTGATCCGACATCCACACTGATATGTCTGCCAGACATGCAGAGATGCAATTTACCACCTGGTTATCAGAAAATTAATTGTATGTCGTATGTGTAGCAATGATAGGAGAGACCATGTGAGGATATGACAGAGCCAAGTGACTTGGTGTATAGAGAGAATAGGAGAGGGCCTAGAACTGAGCCCTGGGGGACACCAGTGGTGAGAGCACGTGGTGCGGAGACAGATTCTCGCCACGCCACCTGGTAGGAGCGACCTGTCAGGTAGGGGGACGCAATCCAAGAGTGAGCAGCGCGGGAGATGCCCAACCTCGGAGAGGGTGGAGAGGAGGATCTGATGGTTCACAGTATCAAAGGCAGCAGATAGGTCTAGAAGGATAAGAGCAGAGGAGAGAGAGTTAGCTTTAGCAGTGCGGAGAGCCTCCGTGACACAGAGAAGAGCAGTCTCAGTTGAATGACCAGTCTTGAAACCTGACTGGTTTGGATCAAGAAGGTCATTCTGAGAGAGATAGCAGGAGAGGTGGGTAGAGACGGCAAGCTCAAGAGTTTTGGAGAGAAAAGAATACTGGTCTGTAGTTGTTGACATCGGAGGGATCGAGTGTAGGTTTTTTGAGGAGGGGTGCAACTCTCGCTCTCTTGAAGACGGAAGGGACATAGCCAGCGGTCAAGGATGAGTTGATGAGCGAGGTGAGGTAAGGGAGAAGGTCTCTGGAAATGGTCTGGAGAAGAGAGGAGGGGATAGGGTCAAGCGGGCAGGATGTTGGGCGGCCAGCCATCACAAGTCGCAAGATTTCATCTGGAAAGAGAGGGGAGAAAGAAGTCAAAGCATAGGGTAGGGCAGTGTGAGCAGGAACAGCTGTGTCATTTGACTTAATAAATGAGGATCGGATGTTGTCAACCTTCTTTTCAAAATGGTTGACGAAGTCATCCACAGAGAGGGAGGAGGGAGGGGAGGAGGAGGAGGATTCAGCAGAGAGGAGAAGGTGGCAAAGAGCTTCCCCTAGGGTTAGAGGCAGAGGCTCGAAATTTAGAGTGGAGACCTGTTCTGTGAGCTCGCAATGAGTCGTCAAGCCACGGAGCAGGAGGGGAGGACCGAGCCAGCCGGGAGGATAGGGGAGTCAAAGATGCAGAAAGGGGAGGAGAGGAGGGTTGAGGAGGCAGAATCAGGAGATCGGAGGTAGAAGGATTTAGCAGAGGGAAGAGATGATAGGATGGAAGAGGAGAGAGTAGCTGAGAGAGAGAGCGAAGATTACGACGGCACATGACCATCTGAGTAGGGGCAGAGTGAGTAGTGTTGGAGGAGAGCGAGAGAAAAGGATACAAAGTAGTGGTCGGAGACTTGGAGGGGAGTTGCAGTGAGATTAGTAGAAGAGCAGCATCTAGTAAAGATGAAGTCAAGCGTATTGCCTGCCTTGTGAGTAGGGGGGATGGTGAGAGGGTGAGGTCAAAAGAGGAAAGGAGTGGAAAGAAGGAGGCAGCGAGAAATTAGTCAAAGGCAGACGTAGGGAGGTTAAAGTCACCCAGTTGAAGTCGGAAGTTTACATACCTTAGGTTGGAGACATTAAAACTCGTTTTTCAACCACTCCACAAATTTCTTGTTAACAAACTATAGATTTGGCAAGTCGGTTAGGACATCTACTTTGCATGACACAAGTAATTTTTCCAACAATTGTTTACAGACAGATTATTTCACTTATAATTCACTGTATCACAATTCCAATGGGTCAGAAGTTTACATACACTAAGTTGACTGTGCCTTTAAACAGCTTGGAAAATTCCAGAAAATGATGTCATGGCTTTAGACGCTTCTAATAGGCTAATTGACATCATTTGAGTCAATTGGAGGTGTACCTGTGGATGTATTTCAAGGCCTACCTTCAAACTCAGTGCCTCTTTGCTTGACATCATGGGAACATCAAAAGAAATCAGCCAAGACCTCAGAAAAAAAATTGTAGACCTCCAAAAGTCTGGTTCATCCTTGGGAGTATAAACACCATGGGACCACGCAGCCGTCATACCGCTCAGGAAGGAGACGCGTTCTGTCTCCTAGAGATGAACGTACTTTGGTAAAAATTGCAAATCAATCCCAGAACAACAGCAAAGGACCTTGTGAAGATGCTGGAGGAAACAGGTACAAAAGTATCTAAATCCACTGTAAAACGAGTCCTATATCATCATAACCTGAAAGGCCGCTCAGCAAGGAAGAAGCCACTGCTCCAAAACCGCCATAAAAAAGACTACGGTTTGCAACTGCACATGGGGACAAAGATCGTATTTTTGGAGAAATGTCCTCTGGTCTGATGAAACAAAAATAGAACTGTTTGGCCATAATGACCATTGTTATGTTTGGAGGAAAAAGGGGGTTGCTTGCAAGCCGAAGAACACCATCCCAACCGTGAAGCACGGGGGTGGCAGCATCATGCTGTGGGGGTGCTTTGCTGCAGGAGGTGACTGGTGCACTTCACAAAATAGATGGCATCATGAGGAAGGAAAATTATGTGGATATATTGAAGCAACATCTCAAGATATCAGTCAGGAAGTTAAAGCTTGGTCGCAAATGGGTCTTCCAAATGGACAACATTTTTTGTGGGGGTGCTTTGCTGGGTGCACCCCCACAACGACCCAAGCATACTTCCAAAGTTGTGGCAAAAATGGCTTAAGGACAACAAAGTCAAGGTATTGGAGTGGCCATCACAAAGCCCCTGACCTCAATCCTATAGAACATTTGGGGCAGAACTGAAAAAGCGTGTGTGAGCAAGGAGGCCTACAAACCTGACTCAGTTACACCAGCTCTGTCAGGAGGAATGGGCCAAAATTCACCCAACTTATTGTGGGAAGCTTGTGAAGGCTATCCGAAACGTTTGACCCAAGTTAAACAATGCCCAAATACTAATTGATTGTATGTAAATTTCTGACCCACTGGGAATGTGATGAAAGAAATAAAAGCTGAAATAAATAATTCTCTACTATTATTCTGACATTTCACATTCTTAAAATAAAGTGGTGATCCTAACTGACATAAGACAGGGAATTTTTACTAGGATTAAATATCAGGAATTGTGAAAAACTGAGTTTAAATGTATTTGGCTAAGGTGTATGTAAACTTCCGACTTCAACTGTATACATATATATATATATATATATATATATATATATATTGATTAGTTTAGTTGTTTTAAGGTTATCTTATCTCACTATAACTAAGAACGTATAGGGGTTGTGGGATCGTTGAGGTTGTTTTTCTCGATGGTGCAACCAGCTGGTGGGGCTGGTTGCAATGGCCACTCGCGGAGGTTTGGAGTTTGAAAAACTTAGTCGGCGGCATGGACTAAAGATTCTTGCTGCGGCCGGGTGTTCAGTGGAAGAATGTAGCTTAGCAGTGGGTGCTATCATTGGGTATGATAGCATAAAATCAGCCTCAAGGATGAATAGCGCTGTAGTGATACTCTTAGATTCCATTGAAAAGGTGAATACGATAGTTGAGAGGGACGTCTGTATTTCCTCTTATGAATCCGGCGAATCAATCAATCAATCAATTTTATTTTATATAGCCCTTCTTACATCAGCTAATATCTCGAAGTGCTGTACAGAAACCCAGCCTAAAACCCCAAACAGCTAGTAATGCAGGTGTAGAAGCACGGTGGCTAGGAAAAACTCCCTAGAAAGGCAAAACCTAGGAAGAAACCTAGAGAGGAACCAGGCTATGAGGGGTGGCCAGTCCTCTTCTGGCTGTGCCGGGTGGAGATTATAACAGAACCATGCCAAGATGTTCAAAAATGTTCATAAGTGACAAGCATGGTCAAATAATAATCAGGAATAAATCTCAGTTGGCTTTTAGAAAGTTAAACGTTAGAAAGTTAAACTTTCTAACGTGCCACAATTTGTTAGAGATGAAGTGTTGGAGCGAGAGTTATCTCGTCATGGTCAACTTGTATCTACAATAAAGAAGGTTCTTTTTGGATGCAAATCTCCTTTGCTGAAACATGTCGTGTCTCATAGGAGACAAGTGCATATGATTTTAAAGAAGGACACTGACGAACTGAATTTAGCGTTCAGTTTTAAGGTTGATGAATTTGATTATGTCTTCTACGCTTCTACTGAATCAATGAAATGCTTTGGCTGTGGAAGAGAGGGGCATTTGGTACGTGTCCCGAGAACGAGCATGCAGAGCCCGGTAGCAGTTTGAGTGCTGGTGCAGCTAATGCACCACCGTGAAGGGATGAACATGCTAAGGGGTTCAGGGGAAGGGAGAAGGTGGGCAGATGTGGTTGGAAAAGTAGGAAAGGAAAGCAGTGAGGCTACAGGGGGCAATAGTGGTAGATCAGAACAAAGAGGGAGGGGAAACAGTCGGTGAGATTGCGACTGCGGTCGCTGAAGTGGTGCTGGAAAATGAAATTGGAGGGTCAAAAGGAGATTGAAATAATGGAAAAGGAAGCAGCTGTTTTCAAAGTACCGAGGAGTAAGAGGAAGAATTTAAGGGGGTGGTGAAGGGTCTAATTCTAAGAGGAAGGTAGAGATTGATAAATCAGTTGAGGATAAACAGGTTGTAGAGATGGTGGAGTTTTCTTCTGGGGAGGATAGGAAGAGAGTGAGTCATCTGATGCGTCACAACAAAATAGTGAGAGAAATCGGGTGGAAGGGAGGTATGGGATTGAGAAGGTACGTCAATTTCTGAAGTTGACAAAAGGCAAGAAATATATGCAGGATTATAATGTAACAGGTGTTTTTCCTGAAAGTGAATTGTTTATTGAATCAGCAAAGTTTCTGATGTCAAAAATAACAGGGGAGGTTTGACAAGCCCTGAAATTGCTAGACTCAGAAAGTGGTCACGAGAGTGACAAGTAATGTAAATTCTAAAGGAAATGAAAGAGTTCAGTCGCAGCCTTAACTCTGTAGAGATGTGGTTTCTGGGTCTTCCTCAGCCTTAACTCTGTAGAGATGTGGTTTCTGTGTCTTCCTCAGCCTTAACTCTGTAGAGATGTGGTTTCTGGGTCTTCCTCAGCCTTAACTCTGTAGAGAGATGTGGTTTCTGTGTCTTCCCTCAGCCTTAACTCTGTAGAGAGATGTGGTTTCTGTCTCTTCCTCAGCCTTAACTCTGTAGAGATGTGGTTTCTGTCTCTTCCTCAGCCTTAACTCTGTAAAGAGATGTGGTTTCTGGGTCTTCCTCAGCCTTAACTCTGTAAAGAGATGTGGTTTCTGTCTCTTCCTCTGTTTTGTTTTCATCCATGAGCAGTTTTAAGATTTCTTCTTTAAACGTAAATGGGGCGAGATACGTTAAAACAAAGAGCCATAGTGTATGAGTTAATTAAGGGAAAGGGAAGTGAGAAGTTTTCACATGAAACGCATAGTAATATGGAAAATGAAGTTATGTAGCAACAGGAGTGGGGGGACAGTGGTTGTAGTCATAAAGCGGGGGTGTGGCCATCTTGTTCTCAAAAGGGTTTTTGCCTTTGTCATATGAGGTTGAAGAGGTAGTTGAGGGGAGGTTATTAAAAGTTAGAGCGAGGTATGAAAACATCACTATGTGTCTGATAAATGTATATGCCCCAGTGGTGGCAGTTGAGAGGGTATGTTTTTTTAGAGACATTATCAAATACCATTGAGAAATGTAATACTGAAGATTATTTATTTATTGCTGGGGATTTTAACTGCACAGTCAGAGATTTAGATAGGAATCACTAAGAACCTCATAAAGCCTCAAGGTCTTTTTAAAAGCCTCATTGTAACACATGTACTGTGTGATATTTAGCGGAGTCAACATGGAGGCACGAGACAGTACACCTGGGCCCATGTGAGAGAGAACACCATCTCTATGGCCAGGTTAAATAGGTTTTATTGTTTTGAGCGTCAATCTCAGGTCTGTAAATCAAGTGTGATAACCCCAGTGGGATTTTTATGATCATTGTTTAATAACAGAGGTGGTGTTCATTAACGCTGTAAAACCCAAAGCGCACATTGGCATTTTAATATTTTACATTTACATTTTAGTCATTTAGCAGACGCTCTTATCCAGAGCGACTTACAGTTAGTGAGTGCATACATTATATATATATTTTTTCATACTGGCCCCCTGTGGGAATCGAACCCACAACCCTGGCGTTGCAAACACCATGCTCTACCAACTGAGCTACATCCCTGCCGGCCATTCCCTCCCCTACCCTGGACCGACGCTTGGCCAATTGTGCGCCGCCCCATGGGTCTCCCGGTCACGGCCGGCTACGACAGAGCCTGGATGGCTTTATTGAGTGATGCTCACTTCATGAAATATTCTAGTTTTTTTCTGGGAGAGGTGGAGGTCTCAAAATGCCAGTTTTGTATCCCTTCAACAGTAGTGGGATATAGGGAAAATCCAGATTCAACAATTCTGTAATCAATACATGAGGAATGTCACCAAAGACATCACCAGATCTATGAAAGCCCTAGAGTCTGAAATAGTGGAACTCCTGACGTTGGTTGAGACCACAGGAGATCGAGGCCATACTCAGGCCCTCAAGAGGACAAGAGCTGCATTGGCAGACCTGCTGGGTATCAGAGCACAGGGGGCATTGGTGAGAAGTACGTTTCAGGGAATCTCTGAAATGGATGCCTCATCCAAAGTTTTCTTTGGTTTAGAGAAAAATAATGGACAAAGAATAATTATTAATTGCCTCAAATCAGCTGTTGGACAGGAGCTCACTAGCCCTAGTGAAATTAGAAAGAGGGCAGTAGAGTTCTATGCTGAACTCTACAAGTGTGAGTACAAAGAGGATAAAACAGTGCCACAGCAGTTCCTTGATGGGCTCCCACAGGTGGCTGCAGAAGCTCAGGTTGAGCTAGAGCAACCATTGTCTTTGCAGGAGCTATCACACTGCATTAAAAGGCATGGAAAATTGACTTTTAAAGTATTTTTGGGCTATGTTGGGAGAGGATTGGCTAGCAGTAGTTAACGATAGTTTGACCGGACGGTTACTACCGATAAGCTGCAGGAGGGCTGTCTCACCCTACTGCCCAAAAAGGGTGACCCTAGGGAGGTGAAGAACTGGAGGCCGGTGGCTTTATTGTGCACTGATTATAATATCCTGTCCAAAGGCTTTGTCCAACAGGCTGAGAGAGGTGATGGGGCAAATCATACGGACCAGTCCTACTGTGTTCCCGGCAGGCAGATAGGGGATAACATTTCTCTGATTCAGGATTTTTTTGGGATGTCTCTAGGGCTATTGGGTTGGATGCTGGTCTAATTTCAATTGATCGGGAAAAAGGCATTTGACTGAGTTGAACATCAATACTTATGGCACACTTTTGAGGCGTTTGGTTTCAGCTCTGTTGCCATGATCAGGGTGACATTGAAAGTGTATTGAAAGTTAACGGTGGCTTGAGTGCTCCTTTTTAAAGTGTGTAGAGGTATTAGGCAGGGATGCTCTTTGTCAGGAATGTTATATGCCATTGCTATAGAGCCACTACTAAATAGCATTAGAAGTCACATTGAAGGGGTGTAGCTTTCAGAGGATATTCCTCCCATTGGTCTCTCAGCCTATGCTGATGATGTAGTTATTTTAGTGAAAAATCAAGCAGAGGTGGACAGTTTGAGTCTCATGGTTGATCGGTTTAGGGGAATATCCTCTGCAAAGGTAAATTGGGAAAAAACGTTGTGCTTTACAGATTGGAGAATGGTCTGGAGGGATCATGGCTTTGCCAGGGGGGGCTGGAATGGTATAAGGGAGGTTTTAAGTATCTTGGAGTGTACCTAGGAGATGAGGGGACTATGGAAAGAAAATTGGAATGGGGTGGTTGAAATGGTGGAAGGGAGGATGAGGAGATGGCGTTGGTTGTTATTTCATATGTCATATAGGGGGCGCACTATTATTGTTAACAATGTGGTTGCCTCTGCGCTGTGGCATCGGTTGTCATGTTTAGAGCCACCATCTGGCCTTCTGGCTAAGAAACAGGCGATTATTGTAGATTTGTTTTGGGATAAATATCATTGGGTTCCACAAAGTGTTATGTATTTGTCAAAAGAGTGGGGGAGACAAGGTCTTGTACATCTTGCTAGTAGGGCTGCTGCTTTCTGGTTTCAGTTTATTCAAAGGTTGCTTTATGGACCAGAAAATGTGGTTTGGAGAGGGGTGGCATGTCTTGTATTACAGTAGGTTGGGGGATTAGGTTTAAAGAAGGCTTTATTTTTGGTTGATAGTAGCCGGATTTCTAGGGAGGGAGTTCCTCCGTTTTACAGAGGCCTTCTTAGGGTTTGGAGCATAATGAAGGTGTCCAGACATTGGAGGAACCTCTGTATGGGGCAAGACTGGATTGTACAACTGAAGCTGTCTCTCTCTCCCTCTCCCTCTTTTTTCTCCCTCTCTCTCTCTCTCTCTGTCTCTGTCTCTGTCTCTGTCTCTCCCTCTCGATATTTCTCTCTCTCTCTCTCTCTCTCTCTCTCTCTCTCTCTCTCTCTCTCTCTCTCTCACACACTCTCTCTCTCTCTCTCTCTCTCTCTCTCTCCCCCTCTCTCTCTCTCTGCATGCATGATCAGAAGGATAGCTAAATATTTACCGGGAAAGTTTTCTTAAGCAAACCACCCAAGCATTAATTGGGAGTCAGGATAACTACTGTTCTGTGGTCTGGCGATGCATCAGCAAGTGACATGAGGAGGCTGCAGATTGGACAGAACAAAGCAGCAAGGATTGTTTTAAGGTGGAGATATGATTATTCTGTTGTGGTCATTCACAATGCTCTTGGTTGGTCATCAATTAACAAAATAATTGAAAAAAAAACATGCTTATTTTATTTCACAATGTACACCAAACGGTCAAACTCCATTCACAACAGTATTCAGTTGGTAAGAGACAGACATTCAGTCAATACTAGGAATAGATTGTCCACCATCTATGTGTTATCCAAACAGAAAAGAGAAATAGGCAAAATAACATTTCGATTTAGAGCAATAAAGAAATTGAATAATTTATCTGAGCAAACCAGAAACCTTTCAATATATACAGTGAGGGGAAAAAAGTATTTGATCCCCTGCTGATTTTGTACGTTTGCCCACTGACAAAGACATGATCAGTCTATAATTTTAATGGTAGGTTTATTTGAACAGTGAGAGACAGAATAACAACAAAAAAATCCAGAAAAACGCATGTCAAAAATGTTATAAATTATAAATAAGTTATAAATAAGACCCCTCTGCAAAACATGACTTAGTACTTGGTGGCAAAACCCTTGTTGGCAATCACAGAGGTCAGACGTTTCTTGTAGTTGGCCACCAGGTTTGCACACATCTCAGGAGGGATTTTTGTCCCACTCCTCTTTGCAGATCTTCTCCAAGTCATTAAGGTTTCGAGGCTGACATTTGGCAACTCGAAACCTTCAGCTCCCTCCACAGATTTTCTATGGGATTAAGGTCTGGAGACTGGCTGGGCCACTGCAGGACCTTAATGTGCTTCTTCTTGAGCCACTCCTTTGTTGCCTTGGCCGTGTGTTTTGGGTCATTGTCATGCTGGAATACCCATCCACAACCCATTTTCAATGCCCTGGCTGAGGAAAGGAGGTTCTCACCCAAGATTTGACGGTACATGGCTCAATCCATCGTCCCTTTGATGCGGTGAAGTTGTCCTGTCCCCTTAGCAGAAAAACACCCCCAAAGCATAATGTTTCCACCTCCATGTTTGACGGTGGGGATGGTGTTCTTGGGGTCATAAGCAGCATTCCTCCTCCTCCAAACACGGCGAGTTGAGTTGATGCCAAATAGCTCAATTTTGGTCTCATCTGATCACAACACTTTCACCCAGTTCTCCTCTGAATCATTCAGATGTTCATTGGCAAACTTCAGACGGGCCTGTGTATGTGCTTTTTTGAGCAGGGGGACCTTGCGGGCGCTGCAGGATTTCAGTCCTTCACGGCGTAATGTGTTACCAATTGTTTTCTTGGTGACTATGGTCCCAGCTGCCTTGAGATCATTGACAAGATCCTCCCGTGTAGTTCTGGGCTGATTCCTCACCGTTCTCATGATCATTGCAACTCCACGAGGTGAGATCTTGCATGGAGCCCCAGGCCGAGGGGAGATTGACAGTTATTGTGTTTCTCTCCATTTGCGAATAATCGCACTCAACTGTTGTCACCTTCTCTACCAAGCTGCTTGACGATGGTCTTGTAGCCCATTCCAGCCTTGTGTAGGTCTACAATCTTGTCCCTGACATCCTCGGAGAGCTCTTGGTCTTGGCCATGGTGGAGAGTTTGGAATCTGATTGATTGATTACTTCCTGTGGACAGGTGTCTTATACAGGTAACAAACTGAGATTACTGAAGCACTCCTTTAAGAGTGTGCTCCTAATCTCAGCTCGTTACCTGTCTAAAAGATACCTGGGAGCCAGAAATCTTTCTAATTGAGAGGGGTCAAATACTTATTTCCCTCAATAAAATGCAAATCAATTTATAACATTTTTGACATGCGTTTTTCTGGATTTTTTTGTTGTTATTCTGTCTCTCACTGTTCAAATAAACCTACCATTAAAATTATAGACTGATCATTTCTTTGTCAGTGGGCAAACGTACAAAATCAGCAGGGAATCAGGGAATACTTTTTTCCCTCACTGTAAATTCAAACAATACTTTAGAACCATTTAAATATAATAAATCGGAAGGTTGTGCAGGACTATGGTAGATGAAGGAATCAATCTATTTTTTCAGACTGTTAGAGTATTTATCTGGTCAATATGTCAGTGTATTACGTCTGTTTGTAACAGTGTGTTATATGTGAAAATGTGATCGTATTATAAATTGTATTTTTAATGTTTAAGGACTCTTGAAGATTAGTCCAAATGAGGACTAAAAGAGATCCTAATAAAATAAAATAAAATAAAATCTCTCTCTCTCTCTCTGTCTCTCTTCTTCTCTCTCTCTCTCTCTCGCTTCTCTCTCTCTCTCTCTCGTCTCTCTCTCTCTCTCTGTCTCTCTCTGTCTCTCTCTCTCTCTCTCTCTCTCTGTCTCTCTGTCTCTCTCTCTCTCTCTCTCTCTCTCTCTCTCTCTCTCTCTCTCTCTCTCTCTCTCTCCCTCTCCCACCCTTCCTCCTCCTCTCTCTCTCTCTCTCTCTGCTCTCTCTCTCTCTCTCTCTCTCTCTCTCTCTCTCTCTCTCTCTCTCTCTCTCTCTCTCTCTCTCTCTCTCTTCTCTCTCTCTTTCTGTGATCTCTCAGTGTTGGGCGTCGACTCATTTATAGGATCGGTATGTGGAGGCAGTAACTTTCCACCGTGATGTTTTATGTTCTCTCCGACCTCAACACTCTTTCTAAAGTCATATTGGTAACACTAGAGTTGTTGTGACAGCTCATAACAGGTGTTATAATGCGCTCAGTGTATCATAAGGCGTTATAAATGCAGTTTTGTGTGTCAGTGTTAACGTCACAGTGTCAGTCTCTGTCCTCAGAGGGACCATGGGAAGTGTAATGTCAGTCTCTGTCCTCAGATGGACCATGGGAAGTGTAATGTCAGTCTCTGTCCTCAGAGGGACCATGGGAAGTGTAATGTCAGTCTCTGTCCTCAGAGGGACCATGGGAAGTGTAATGTCAGTAGTATAAAATCTGCGATGCAGAGACCGTGGACGAAATCCCAGAATCCAGACATTAAAACCGGAATTCAACAATATTCAAAAACGTATTGAACTCAGTAGGGAATAAACTAAATGTATTGAAAATTGATTAATTTGCCACGTTTTATCATAAGACATGAACAGAACGCATCAGTGATTCGTATTTCCTGCAACCTTCTAAATGTCACGCCCTGGCTCTGGGACTCTGTTATGTTGAGCCAGGGTGTGTTGTTTCTATGTGTTTTGTGTGCTAGGGTTATATTCTAGTTCATTTGTTTCTATCTTGGCCGGTGTGGTTCTCAATCAGAGGCAACGTGTATCAGCTGTTGCTTGTTGTCTCTGATTGGGAACCATACTTAGGCAGCCTGTTTTCCACAGTGTGTTGTGGGATCTTGTTGCGTATGGTTTGTATTGTAACCAAGGACTTCACGTTTCGTATCGTTTTGTTGTTTTGTTCGTGTGGTGTTCTCAACAAAATAAAGGATGTTCACTTATCACGCTGCGCATTGGTCCACTTCCTCCGACGATCGGGACAGAAGATCCCACCAACACTGGACCAAGCAGCGTGTCCAGGAGCCAACGCCAGAGGTGACTCTGATGAATATCAACCTCGACTGGGTCAAGCAGCGTGAGGAGGAGAGAGGCTGGACTTTGGAGCAGAGGAGCGAGAGTCTGGCGAGAGCCATGGAGGCCTGGCCCACGGGGGAGAGAGACGGCCAGAATTTTTTAGGGGGGCTCACGCCGTGGGACGACGGGCAGCAGGAGGCCGGGATAGAGTGGTTCAGCGGGTTGGCAAAGGAGGCCGCCAGGTTACGGAGTCACTGGTCACCAGGGGGAAGGAGAATGTAGTGGCACGGCGAGAGGTACTGGGGTGTGTTGCCAGTCCGGTCCGGCCCGTTCCTGATCCCCGTAGGGGCCAGTGGTGTGTGTCCCCAGTACGGTCCGGGCTTGTTCCTGTCCTCTCGCACCGAGCCTGTGGTGCGCGTCGCCAGCCCGGTCCGGCATTTCCTGCCCCTTGCACCAAAGCCTGTGGTGCGGCTCGCCAGCCCGGGTCGGCCTGTTCCTGCTCCCTTTCAAGCCAGTGGTGCGCCGTCAGCCCGGTTCGCCCGTCCTGCTCCCCCGCAAGCCTGTGGTGCGCGCCGTCAGCCCGGTTCGCCCGTCCTGCTCCCCCGCACCAGCCAATGGTGCGCGGCGTCAGCCCGGTCCGCCCGGCCTTGCTCCCGCACCAAGCCTGTGGTGCGCGTCGTCAGTCCGCACAGCCCGTGCCTGTTCCACCAGGCACCGGTCAGCTGCTCCACTCCGAGCTAGAGCAACCGCTCCACCAGTGTTCAGTCCAGCTCCGGCCAGCAGGGCCAGACCGACCAGGGCGCTTTGGGGGTTTGTTGGAGGGTGGGGTCAAGCCCGAGCGGAACCGCCTCCGAGGAGGAATGCCCACCCGGCCCTCCCTCTTCGGTTTATGTTTGGCGCGCTGATCCGCGCCTTTGGGGGTACTGTCACGCCCGGCTCTGGGACTCTGTTATGTTGAGCCAGGGTGTGTTGTTTCTATGTGTTTTGTGTGCTAGGGTTATATTCTAGTTCATTTGTTTCTATGTTGGCGTGTGGTTCTCAATCAGAGGCAACGGTATCAGCTGTTGCTTGTTGTCTCTGATTGGGAACCATACTTAGGCAGCCTGTTTTCCACAGTGTGTTGTGGGATCTTGTTCCGTATGGTTTGTATTGTAACCAAGGACTTCACGTTTCGATCGGTTTTGTTGTTTTGTTCGTGTGGTGTTCTCAACAAAATAAAGGATGTTCACTTATCACGCTGCGCATTGGTCCACTTCCTCCGACGATCGTGACACTAAAGAGGAAATGCGAATTCCCCGTCTGGATTTTTGTTAGATTCCGTCTCTCACAGTTGAAGTGTACCTATGATAAAAATTACAGACCTCTACATGCTTTGTAAGTAGGAAAACCTGCAAAATCGGCAGTGTATCAAATACTTGTTCTCCCCACTGTATATGTTTACTGCCCTGCCCTGTCCTGCACTGCCCTGCCCTGTACTGTCCTGCTCTGCCCTGCACTATACTGCACTGCCCTGTCCTGCCCTGCCCTGTACTGTCCTGTCCTGTCCTGTACTGCCCTGCCCTGCCCTGTCCTGTCCTGTACTGCCCTGCCCTGCCCTGCCATGTACTGCCCTGCCCTGCCCTGCCATGTCCTGCACTGCCCTGCCCTGCCCTGCCATGTCCTGCACTGCCCTGCCCTGCCCTGCCCTGTACTGCCCTGCACTGCCCTGCCATGTCCTGCACTGCCCTGCCCTGCCCTGCCCTGTCCTGTACTGCCCTGCCCTGCCATGTCCTGCACTGCCCTGCCCTGCCCTGCCCTGTACTGCCCTGCACTGCCCTGCCCTGTCCTGCACTGCCCTGCCCTGCCCTGCCCTGTACTGCCCTGCACTGCCCTGCCCTGCCCTGCCCTGCCCTGTCCTGCCCTGTCCTGCCCTGCCCTGCCCTGTCCTGTCCTGTCCTGTACTGCCCTGCCCTGCCATGTCCTGCACTGCCCCGCCCTGCCTGCCCACGCCCTGCACTGCCCTGCCCTGTCCTGCACTGCCCCTGCCCTGCCCTGCCCTGCCCTGCCCTGCCCTGCCCTGCCCTGCCCTGCACTGCCCTGCCCTGTCCTGCCCTGCCCTGGCCTGTACTGTCCTGCCCTGTCCTGCCCTGCCCTGCCATGTCCTGCACTGTCCTGCACTGCCCTGCCCTGCCATGTCCTGCACTGCCCTGCCCTGCCCTGCCCTGTACTGCCCTGCACTGCCCTGCCCTGTCCTGCACTGCCCTGCCCTGCCCTGTACTGCCCTGCACTGCCCTGCCATGCCCTGTCCTGCCCTGTCCTGCCCTGTCCTGTCCTGTCCTGCCCTGCCCTGCCCTGCCCTGCCCTGCCCTGTACTGTCCTGCACTGCACTGCACTGCACTGCACTGCACTGCCCTGCCCTGCCCTGCCCTGTACTGCCCTGCACTGCCCTGCCCTGCCCTGTCCTGTCCTGTCCTGCCCTGTCCTGCCCTGTCCTGCCCTGTCCTGCCCTGTCCTGTCCTGCCCTGCCCTGCCCTGCCCTGCCCTGCCCTGCCCTGCCCTGTACTGTCCTGCACTGCACTGCACTGCACTGCACTGCACTGCACTGCACTGCCCTGCTATGTCCTGCACTGCCCTGCCCTGTCCTGCCCTGTCCTGCCCTGCCCTGCCCTGCCCTGTCCTGTCCTGTCCTGCCCTGCCCTGCCCTGCCCTGTCCTGTCCTGTCCTGCCCTGCCCTGCCCTGTCCTGCCCTGCCCTGCCCTGCCCTGTCCTGCACTGCCCTGCCCTGCCCTGTCCTGCCCTGTCCTGCCCTGTCCTGTCCTGCCCTGTCCTGTCCTGCCCTGTACTGCCCTGCACTGCCCTGCCCTGCCCTGCCCTGTCCTGTCCTGTCCTGCCCTGTCCTGTCCTGCCCTGGCCTGTCCTGCCCTGCCCTGCCCTGCCCTGCCCTGCCCTGCCCTGTCCTGTCCTGCCCTGTACTGCCCTGCACTGCCCTGCCCTGCCCTGTCCTGTCCTGCCCTGTCCTGTCCTGTCCTGCCCTGTCCTGTCCTGTCCTGCCCTGCCCTGCCCTGCCCTGCCCTGCCCTGTCCTGTCCTGCCCTGTCCTGTCCTGCCCTGCCCTGTCCTGTCCTGCCCTGCCCTGCCCTGCCCTGCCCTGTCCTGCCCTGCCCTGCCCTGCCCCTGTCCTGCCCTGTCCTGCCCTGCCCTGCCCTGTCCTGCACTGCCCTGCCCTGCCCTGCCCTGTCCTGCCCTGCCCTGCCCTGCCCTGCCCTGCCCTGCCCTGCCCTGCCCTGCCCTGTCCTGCCCTGTCCTGCCCTGTCCTGCCCTGTCCTGCACTGCCCTGCCCTGCCCTGTCCTGTCCTGTCCTGCCCTGCCCTGCCCTGCCCTGCCCTGTCCTGCCCTGCCCTGCCCTGTCCTGCCCTGCCCTGCCCTGCCCTGCCCTGCCCTGCCCTGTCCTGCCCTGTCCTGCACTGCCCTGCCCTGCCCTGCCCTGTCCTGCCCTGTCCTGTCCTGCCCTGCCATGTCCTGCCCTGTCCTGCCCTGCCCTGCCATGTCCTGTCTACTATACTGTCTGAACACAGCTGGATTCTTTCTGGAGGATTGTAACACAGAAGTTTTTCACGATAGTTGAAATCCATTTTTAATTGTTAACGCAATGTCGTTAATTGTTAACACATCATGCCATCTGGACACTCTATGGAATATGAGTTCAACAGTATCAGAATTGCTTATTGTCTGTCCGGTTTTGAAATGTATCCCATGCTGTCTGATATTAATGTAAATGTATCCCATGCTGTCTGATATTAATGTAAATGTATCCCATGTTGTCTGATATTAATGTAAATGTATCCCATGCTGTCTGATATTAATGTAAATGTATCCCATGTTGTCTGATATTAATGTAAATGTATCCCATGTTGTCTGATATTAATGTAAATGTATCCCATGTTGTCTGATATTAATGTAAATGTATCCCATGCTGTCTGATATTAATGTAAATGTATCCCATGCTGTCTGATATTAATGTAAATGTATCCCATGCTGTCTGATATTAATGTAAATGTATCCCATGCTGTCTGATATTAATGTAAATGTATCCCATGCTGTCTGATATTAATGTAAATGTATCCCATGTTGTCTGATATTAATGTAAATGTATCCCATGTTGTCTGATATTAATGTAAATGTATCCCATGTTGTCTGATATTAATGTAAATGTATCCCATGCTGTCTGATATTAATGTAAATGTATCCCATGCTGTCTGATATTAATGTAAATGTATCCCATGTTGTCTGATATTAATGTAAATGTATCCCATGCTGTCTGATATTAATGTAAATGTATCCCATGTTGTCTGATGTTAATGTAAATGTATCCCATGTTGTCTGATGTTAATGTAAATGTACCCATGCTGTCTGATATTAATGTAAATGTATCCCATGTTGTCTGATGTTAATGTAAATGTATCCCATGCTGTCTGATATTAATGTAAATGTAATCAGCAGGTTTCAATGGAAGCTGCCCTCGCTGTTACCTGGTTCCTGATTCGAGAGTACAGACATGCACGCACGCACACAGACGCATAAGATAACCGCTAGTCAGCACTTTACCAGGATGTGACCAATATCCTGAGTACAGCCCCATCCGCTCTGTGGCAGAATATCTGCATCAATTAAGGCTAGTGGGACGTTGTTGTGACGTCTGCTGCAACTATGATAAGACAAGACTGACTCAGAGAGAGACTGTAGCCTCCGAGAGAGAGAGAGAGAGAGAGAGCTTTGCTAGACTGACTCAGACAGAGACAGACGGTAGCATCAGAGAGAGAGAGAGAGAGAAAGAGATATTTACTTGACTGACTCAGAGAGAGACATACTGACAGTAGCCTCAGAGAGAGAGAGAGATTTACTAGACTGACTCAGAGAGAGACAGACTGTAGCCTCGTGAGAGAGAGAACTTTTAAGTTATGGATTCAGCAGGAACAACAGAAAGTCTACAATGGAAGTTCATGTATGTATATAGTGTTTCTTTGTTGTTGTGTTTGTGATTGAGAGGTTTTCCATATAATCACTTTCCCTGCTTCAGATCAGGATGAATTGGCTAGACAAGTGTCAACAGATTTGAAGGGGGAAATATCGCTAGTCAGTTTCAGTGGAAGAGTCTGTGATTTAGATCAAACATGACGTAGTACTTCGGTCACACATACTCAACCCTTCCTCTTCCAGGGCACAAGCAGCTTTGCACTCTAAAAAAATGCTGGGTTATTTGTTTGACCCAATTGCTGGGTTGCAGGCGTTGGGTAACTAAGTTGGGTTGTTTTCTTTAAAGACTGCTGGGTTATTGGTGCTGGGATTGAGATATGATCAGAAGACTGGCGGCGTAGTTTAGTAGGGGGCGTGGCTTTAGGATAGTTGTTTTCAGCCACCCGTGAGAGTAAATGTCATTCCTGTTCATCTGTTCTGTTGTATAGTTATCACGTTAAGGTCGAACATTTACATTTTTTGCAGATTCAATCACGTTTACAGAAGTGTATGAGTTCCCTAAAAGCCTATGTTGGGATACAGTAAGGTGGTACCTTATTAGGCAATATGCTGGGATACTTTATTATAATATGTAATAAATAATCGTAATATTATAGAAGAATATGTTAAACAAATTATGAAGGAACAGTATGTACATTTAACATGATGAACAGGAATTACATTTGCGCTCACGGGTGGCCAATAAGATCTAGCTGAAAGCCACGCCCCTAATAAGCCACGCGTCCTGAAAACAACCTAAGGATTACATGATAAAAGACCCAGCTGCTAGGTCAACCCAGCATGACATTTAATATACCCAGCTGATGGTTAAATGAACCCATGTTTGGGTAATCCCAACAACCCAACTTGTTGAGTTATTCACGCAACCCAACTGGCTGGGTCAAACTAACCCAGTGTGTGTTCTGTCCAATATTGACACAGTGCTAGGTTACCAAATAGCCCAGTGTGTGTTCTGTCCAATATTGACCCAGTGCTAGGTTACCAAATAGCCCAGCGTGTGTTCTGTCCAATATTGACACAGTGCTAGGTTACCAAATAGCCCAGCGTGTGTTCTGTCCAATACTGACCCAGTGCTAGGTTACCAAATAGCCCAGTGTGTGTTCTGTCCAATATTGACCCAGTGCTAGGTTACCAAATAACCCAGCGTGTGTTCTGTCCAATACTGACCCAGTGCTAGGTTACCAAATAGCCCAGCGTGTGTTCTGTCCAATACTGACCCAGTGCTAGGTTACCAAATAGCCCAGCGTGTGTTCTGTCCAATACTGACCCAGTGCTAGGTTACCAAATAGCCCAGCGTGTGTTCTGTCCAATACTGACCCAGTGCTAGGTTACCAAATAGCCCAGCGTGTGTTCTGTCCAATATTGACCCAGTGCTAGGTTACCAAATAGCCCAGCGTGTGTTCTGTCCAATATTGACCCAGTGCTAGGTTACCAAATAGCCCAGCGTGTGTTCTGTCCAATACTGACCCAGTGCTAGGTTACCAAATAGCCCAGCGTGTGTTCTGTCCAATATTGACCCAGTGCTAGGTTACCAAATAGCCCAGCGTGTGTTCTGTCCAATACTGACCCAGTGCTAGGTTACCAAATAGCCTAGCGTGTGTTCTGTCCAATACTGACCCAGTGCTAGGTTACCAAATAGCCCAGCGTGTGTTCTGTCCAATACTGACCCAGTGCTAGGTTACCAAATAGCCCAGCGTGTGTTCTGTCCAATACTGACCCAGTGCTAGGTTACCAAATAGCCCAGCGTGTGTTCTGTCCAATATTGACCCAGTGCTAGGTTACCAAATAGCCCAGCGTGTGTTCTGTCCAATACTGACCCTGACCCAAAATAACCCAAATTGGGTTGTTTTTAACCCAGTTATTTTTAGAGTGTGGATGAATCCGCTAGACACTTAGTGTCAAGTCATTTTAAGGGGAAACATATTGACTTCTCTTCTTCTTCTTCTTCTTCTTCTTCTTCTTCTTCTTCTTTCTTCTTCTTCTCTTCTTCTTCTTCTTCTTCTTCTTCTTCTTCCCAGCGCTCCAGTAGTGGTTGAAGAGGTGGTCTGTCCGTACGCACCATCCCACCCCCAGCATGGATGATCCTCCTGAGCCACTACCACAATATTCCTCCTCCCATCGCACTGGCTCCATCCCCACCTCCACCACCTCTCCTCCTCCTCCACCAAGTCTCTGAGGCTGAGTAGACCTAGCCGGCCTCCTCCACAAGCTACCATCGTGGCTCCCCAGACCTAGCCGGCCTCCTCCTCCACCAAGCTACCATCGTGGCTCCCCAGACCTAGCCGGCCTCCTCCTCCACCAAGCTACCATCGTGGCTCCCCAGACCTAGCCGGCCTCCTCCACCAAGCTACCATCGTGGCTCCCCAGACCTAGCCGGCCTCCTCCACCAAGCTACCATCGTGGCTCCCCAGACCTAGCCGGCCTCCTCCTCCACCAAGCTACCATCGTGGCTCCCCAGACCTAGCTGTCCTTCCAGACCTAACTATCCACCAGACTGCTTTCAGGCTATCACCCCACCAACCCCAGAACCAACCACCCCACCCCACCACCACAGTGGGTCCTCAGACCTAGCCAGCCCACCATCACCCCACCAACCCCAGAACCAACCACCCCACCCCACCACCACAGTGGGTCCTCAGACCTAGCCAGCCCACCATCACCCCACCACCCCAGAACCAACCACCCCCACCCCACCACCACAGTGGGTCCTCAGACCTAGCCAGCCCACCATCACCCCACCACCCCAGAACCAACCACCCCACCCCACCACCACAGTGGGTCCTCAGACCTAGCCAGCCCACCATCACCCCACCACCCCAGAACCAACCAACCCACCCCCACCACCACAGTGGGTCCTCAGACCTAGCCAGCCCACCATCACCCCACCACCCCAGAACCAACCACCCCACCCCACCACCACAGTGGGTCCTCAGACCTAGCCAGCCCACCATCACCCCACCACCCCAGAACCAACTAACCCACCACCCACCACAGTGGGTCCTCAGACCTAGCCAGCCCACCATCACCCCACCACCCAGACTCACCCCCACCCTCCGCCTCTCTGTCACCATGACACACATGGACCACAAATACACCCTGCTGGGTTCCCCGATGGAGGACTACAGGAAGAGACCTCTGCTACTCCAGGTGGACGACAGGGCCATGAGCCTGTTTGCCGTGCTGGAGGTGAAACGTGACCCTCTCCATCTCCACCGACCCTGGCCCTGGTGCATTCTGGGATGTGGTACGAGCACCCTGACCTGCTTCAGGAAGGTTAAACTGTACAGCTTCCTGTTCGGCCTCGCCGTCGTGTTCCTCATCATGGCTTCCTATGTCCTCACTGGGGACAGGAAGGGCCTCCTCTTGACCCCCTCCCCATACCACTTCTCTATGGTCCCCAACGCGGGGTCCGGGGCTGGGCCCTACCCCTTTAATCTGTCTTCTGCCAAGGACTATGCTGACATGAACGTGGTGGTGAAGAGGATAGCGTCCAAGGTGGAGTTTAGGACCACTAGAAAGCTGCCAGACCTTAAGGCACTGATCCACAGTGAGCCACATGTAGGGTACTGCGCTGTAGTGTGTGTGTGTGTGTGTGTGTGTGTGTGTGTGTGTGTGTGTGTGTGTGTGTGTGTGTGTGAGTGTGTGTGTGTGTGTGTGTGTGTGTGTGTGTGTGTGTGTGTGTGTGTGTGTGTGTGTGTGTGTGTGTGTGTGTGTGTGTGTGTGTGTGTGTGTGTGTGTGTGTGTGTGGCGGTGCGTGTCGTGCGTGCGTGTCTGATCTTGCATGATATTGATCTGTATTTTAATGAAAGGTATCAGGAAAGAATTGTTGTAGATGTTTGGAAAGTTTAATTATATTTACATTCACACCAGGTTCAAATATAAATAACTTTGATAACATTCCCTTCTCATGTTGTAGTTTTTAATTCGTTGCTTGAGATAACAATTGGCAGCAAATCCTTCTGGAACCAAATAAATAACTTAGGACATCAGACAATTCCCATGGAAGTCAGGGAAGAGCGGTCTCTAAGTCAGGGAAGAGCGGGAGGCTGAACTCTGATGTTACACAGGTACATAAGACAATTCCCATGGAAGTCAGGTAAGGGCGGGGGGGCTGAACTCTGATGTTACACAGGTACTTCATGAGTGGGAGAAGGGTTTTGCTTGTTTGTTCTCAGGTAACGAAAATGTGGAGTATTTTGAGGAATAATTTTATGTTCCCTGAAAACTTAACTGGAAAACACAATGTCAGAACCCTTGTGTGGGGTGCTAAGAGGGATCTTAAAAAACGAACACGTCCATAACAGAGCAGTACGTTACTTCTAGGTGTCCTCAGGTTTTCACCTATATTTATATATACTGTACCTATATATACTGGCAACAACTGGGGACGCGGGATGGTGAGACTTTGGAATAGAATGTTGGGTATGCCAACTGACAGAATAGCTAGTAAAGTTTATCAACGTGATCTCTCCGTAGGGGGAGCCTGGGCAACTGAAATGTCTAACCTTTTCCGAACAGTCTGACTGTGAACAGTTGTACGAAAACTAAATTAAGGGAGACATAGACGCTATTAAAAACAACTGATGATGATGCAATATGAAAATAAATTGATAGAGGAGATGAATCATAAACCTACATTGAGAACCTTTTGTTTGATTAAGGGTGAATTGGTGTGTGAGAGATATATTATGTATAACATATCTAAAAGCAAGAGATGGCTATGTGCACAGGGAAGGTCAGGGACATTGCCTCTGCGTATTGAAACAGGTCGGTATTGTGGTGAAATGGAAGAGGAAGGACTATGTAACTATTGTGACCTCGAAGAAATAGAGAATGAAACTCATTTTATCCTCTACTTCCCTTTCTACCACGATATACGCTTGGTCTGATTCCAGACAGCCCACCAGATATACCCTGGCATTATGTGGCTGAGGAGACAGACCACCAGATATACCCTGGCATTATGTGGCTGAGGAGACAGACCACCAGATATACCCTGGCATTATGTGGCTGAGGAGACAGACCACCAGATATACCCTGGCATTATGTGGCTGAGGAGACAGACCACCAGATATACCCTGGCATTATGTGGCTGAGGAGACAGACCACCAGATATACCCTGGCATTATGTGGCTGAGGAGACAGACCACCAGATATATCCTGGCATTATGTAGCTGAGCCATGAGGAGACAGACCACCAGATATACCCTGGCATTATGTGGCTGAGGAGACAGACCACCAGATATACCCCTGGCATTATGTGGCTGAGGAGACAGACCACCAGATATACCCTGGCATTATGTGGCTGAGGAGACAGATCACCAGATATACCCTGGCATTATGTGGCTGAGCCATGAGGAGACAGACCACCAGATATACCCTGGCATTATGTGAATGAGGAGACAGACCACCAGATATACCCTGGCATTATGTAGCTGAGGAGACAGACCACCAGATATACCCTGGCATTATGTAGCTGAGGAGACAGACCACCAGATATACCCTGGCATTATGTGGCTGAGCCATGAGGAGACAGACCACCAGATATACCCTGGCATTATGTGGCTGAGGAGACAGACCACCAGATATACCCCTGGCATTATGTGGCTGAGGAGACAGACCACCAGATATACCCTGGCATTATGTGGCTGAGGAGACAGACCACCAGATATACCCTGGCATTATGTGGCTGAGGAGGCAGACCACCAGATATACCCTGGCATTATGTGGCTGAGGAGACAGACCACCAGATATACCCTGGCATTATGTGGCTGAGGAGACAGACCACCAGATATACCCTGGCATTATGTGGCTGAGGAGACAGACCACCAGATATACCCTGGCATTATGTGGCTGAGGAGACAGACCACCAGATATACCCTGGCATTATGTGGCTGAGGAGACAGACCACCAGATATACCCTGGCATTATGTGGCTGAGGAGACAGACCACCAGATATACCCTGGCATTATGTGGCTGAGGAGACAGACCACCAGATATACCCTGGCATTATGTGGCTGAGGAGACAGACCACCAGATATACCCTGGCATTATGTGGCTGAAGAGACAGACCACCAGATATACCCTGGCATTATGTGGCTGAGGAGACAGACCACCAGATATACCCTGGCATTATGTGGCTGAGGAGACAGACCACCAGATATACCCTGGCATTGTGTGGCTGAGGAGACAGACCACCAGATATACCCTGGCATTATGTGGCTGAGGAGACAGACCACCAGATATACCCCTGGCATTATGTAGCTGAGGAGACAGACCACCAGATATACCCTGGCATTATGTGGCTGAGGAGACAGACCACCAGATATACCCTGGCATTATGTGGCTGAGGAGACAGACCACCAGATATACCCTGGCATTATGTGGCTGAGGAGACAGACCACCAGATATACCCTGGCATTATGTGGCTGAGGAGACAGACCACCAGATATACCCTGGCATTATGTGGCTGAGCCATGATGAGAAACATATTTTTTTGTCCATTGTGTATTTCCGTTTGCGTAAAATGTTGATAAAGCCTGGAATAAAAGAAAAAGTGTGACCTATAACTAAAATTATACAAATATTGAGCTCCTATATAGCAAATGGCACAGTGCATTCGGAAAGTATTCAGACCCCTTGACTTTTTCCACATTTTGTTACGTTACAGCCTTATTCTAAAATTGATTCAAAAAAAATTTGCCTTCATCAATCTACAGACAATACCCCATAATGACAAAGCAAAAATAGGTTTTTGAAATTTTTTGCAAATGTATTGTTGAAGCACCTTTGGCAGCGATTACAGCCTCGACTCTTCTTGGGTATGATGCTACAAGCTTGGCACACCTGTATTTGGGGAGTTTCTCCCATTCTTCTCTGCAGATCCTCTCAAGCTCTGTCAGGTTGGATGGGGAGCGTCGCTTCACAGCTATTTTCAGGTCTCTCCAGAGATGTTCGATCGGGTTCAAGTCCGGGCTCTGGCTGGGCCACTCAAGGACATTCAGAGACTTGTCCCGAAGCCACTCCTGCGTTGTCTTGGCTGTGTGCTTAGGGTCGTTGTCCTATTGTAAAGTGAACTGCACAGGCATACCTTAAGTGTCTGACTTTGCCTAAGTGTTCCATAAAGGATTTAAACCTCAAAGTCAGACCCTTAGGGCCCTCTGGTCAAAACTAGTGAACTGTGAATAGAATAGGGTCTGTGATTCATGTAGCCTCACTCCACAGATTGGCTCTACCACTTCCTACTCCAGGCCCAGCCGTCTCACCTCAATGCCTGTTTCAATTCAAAACTTAATGCTAAAGATAATGGCTTGTGCCGAGGCTGTTTGCATCCAGGGCTGGCCCTAGGCTTTTGGGGGCCCTACACGCAAGATTTGGAGGGGGATTCCCCCCCCCCCACCTCGCAAAGAAAAATGTACGTTTTAAAGTTAATTAACTGCAATTCTACACATTTTGCATGGTCTGCAATTCTACTAATTTCGGCATAGAGAAAAAAATTGCAGTTGTAAAGCTAATTTCTTACAATTTTATCCATTTTGCAATGGGGTAGAGAGACATTTTTGCAGTTTAAAGCACATTTCCTGCAATTCTACACGTTTTGCCAAGACTTATGCCATGTTAGTGATATCTGATTTGAGATTGACTAACGAAATCAATGGGGGCCCCCTGGAGGCCAGGGCCCTTGTGCCTCGAGCCAGCCCTGTTTGCACTCACACCTCATTTCTTAATTAACAAGCTAATGAGAAAGGGAACGTGTTGCAGACACAATCAATACCAACATTACCTCGCTGGCCAGTTAAAGAAACATACCTCTGTCGCGCCTCTCTCTCTCTCTCTCTCTCTCTCTTTCTTTTTTTCGTTATGTGTTGGTGTCGGCTAATGGGGATCCTAATAAATCAAATCTCTTTCTCTGTCAATTCAATTAAAAGGGCCTTTATTGGCATGGGAAACATATGTTTACATTGCCAAAGCAAGTGAAATAGATAATAAACAAAAGTGAGAAGAAGCTAATTTAACATCAACAAAAAACTATTCGAAATGAACAGTAAACATTGCACTCTAAAAAGTTTCAAAAAAATAAAGACATTTCAAGTGTTATATTATCAGCTACGTTTTAGCAATGTACAGTGTTTTAGC
>NW_025535714.1:0-5000 GCF_020615455.1 Coregonus clupeaformis | reverse complement strand
AGATAGGAGACTCTCACACACACACACACACACACACACACACACACACACACACACACACACACACTCCTTGCTGGAGCCTAGGAGGCTGATGGGGTTCATGGGCTGGATTGTGTGTGTGTGTGTGTTTGTGTGTGTCTGTCTGTGTCTGTGTCTGTCTGTGTGTGTGTGTGGGGGGGATTACTTTATACTATTCCAGGTATTCCTTAAAGAGGTGGGGTTTCAAGTGTCTCAGTTAGGTGGTCAGTGACTCCGCTGTCCTGGGAGCTTGTTCCACCATTGGGTTGCCAGAGCAGTAAATAGCTTTGACTGGGCTGAGCGGGAACTGTGCTTCTGTAGAGGTATGGGGGCCAGCAGGCCAGAGGTGGATGAAGGTAGTGCCCTCGTTTGGGTGTAGGGACTGATCAGAGCCTGAAGGTAAGGAGGTGCCGTTCCCCTCACAGCTCCGTAGGCAAGCGCCATGGTCTTGTAAAAGTAGATGCGAGCCTCAACTGGAAGCCAGTGGAGTGTGCGGAGGAGCGGGGTGACATGAGAGAACTTGGGAAGGTCGAACACCAGACGGGCTGCGGCATTCTGGATAAGTTGTAGGGGTTTAATGGCACAGGCTGGGAGCCCAGCCAACAACGAGTTGCAGTAATCCAGACGGGAGATGACAAGTGCCTGGATTAGGACCTGTGCCGCTTTCTGTGTAAGGTAGGGTCGTACTCTGCGAATGTTGTAGAGCATGAACCTGCAGGATCGGGTCACCGCTTTGATGTTAGCGGAGAACGACAGGGTGTTGTCCAGGGTCACACCAAGGTTCTTTGCACTCTGGGAGGAGGACACAATGGAGTTGTCTACCGTGAATGCGAGATCATAAACGTGTAGTAATCATGGCCGAATACCCTTGAGTCATTCTCACTCAAATATCATATTAACATGGCATAAGTAATATTTGTTTTTGTAGAATTGCAAGAAATTAGATTAAAAACTGCAAACATTTCTCTCCATCCCATGGCTAAATGGGTAGATTTGCAGAAAATTTGCTGTGAAACTTCTCAAATGTTCTCTTCCCCATGGCAAAATGTGTAGAATTGCACCATCAAGAGGGGGGGCATTATTATGTTTTGCTTTGAGGTGGGGGGCCCCCCAACCATCTCAATAGGGTTGAGGTTGGGGGATTGTGGAGGCCAGGTCATCTGATGCAGCACTCCATCACTCTCCTTCTTGGTCAAATAGCCCTTACACAGCCTGGAGGTGTGTTGGGTCATTGTCCTGTTGAAAAACAAATGATAGTCCCACTAAGCCCAAACCAGACGGGATGGCGTATCGCTGCAGAATGCTGTGGTAGCCATGCTGGTTAAGTGTGCCTTGAATTCTAAATAAATCACTGACAGTGTCACCAGCAAAGCACTCCCACACCATAACACCTCCTCCTCCATGCTTTACGGTGGGAAATACACATGCAGAGATAATCCATTCACCCACACCGCGTCTCACAAAGACACGGCGGTTGGAACCAAAATTCTCAGATTTGGACTCATCAGACCAAAGGACACATTTCTAATGTCTAATGTCCATTGCTCGTGTTTCTTGGCCCAAGCAAGTCTCTTCTTATTATTGGTGTCCTTTAGTAGTGGTTTATTTGCGGCAATTTGACCATGAAGGCCTGATTCACGCAGTCTCCTCTGAACAGTTGATGTTGAGATGTGACTGTTACTTGAACTTTGTGAAGCATTTATTTGGGCTGCAATTTCTGAGGCTGGTAACTCTGATGAATGTATCCTCTGCAGCAGAGTTAACTCTGGGTCTTCCATTACTGTGGCGGTCCTCATGAGAGCCAGTTTCATCATAGCGCTTGATGGTTTTTGCGACTGCACTTGAAGAAACTTCAAGTTTTGAAATGTTCTGTATTGAATGACCTTCATGTCTTAAAATAATGATGGACTGTCGTTTCTCTTTGCTTACTTGAGCTGTTCTTGCCATAATATGGACTTGGTCTTTTACCAAATAGGGCTATCTTCTGTATACCACCCCTACCTTGTCACAACACAACTGATTGGCTCAAATGCATTAAGAAGGAAAGAAATTCCACAAATTAACTTTTAACAAGGCACACCTGTTAATTGAAATGCATTCCGGGTGACTACCTCATGAAGCTGGTTGAGAGAATGCCAAGAGTGTGCAAAGCTGTCATCAAGGCAAAGGGTGGCAACTTTGAAGAATCTCAAATCTCAAATATATTTTCATAGTTTTGATGTCTTCACTATTATTCTACAATGTAGAAAATAGTAAAAATAAAGAAAAACCCTGGAATGAGGAGGTGTGTCCAAACCTTTGACTTGTATGTGCCGTGCGGTGTAAATTAACCCCCGGTTTCCTGTTGTTTCCTGTTGTGATGGTATTGCAGCATTAGATATCCTGTCATATGCTACAGTACAAATCCTAGAGGTGGAAGTTATAAACACACAGGGCTTTGATAGCCCTGTTCTCCTGTTATAAAAACAGGGCTTTGATAGCCCTGTTCTCCTGTTATAAACACAGGGCTTTGATAGCCCTGTTCTCCTGTTATAAACACAGGGCTTTGATAGCCCTGTTCTCCTGTTATAAAAACAGGGCTTTGATAGCCCCGTTCTCCTGTTTGACTGATCTCCACTAGAGACGTTGGGGAATGTGTTGAGTGTTTATCACTCTTTGTATCAGGTAGGCAGGTAGCTTAGTGAGTAAGAGCATTGTGCCAGTAACCGAAAGGTCGCTGGTTCTAATCCCCGAGCCGACTAGGTGAAAAATCTGTCGACGTGTCCTTAAGCAAGGCACTTAACCCTAATTGCTCCTGTAAATCGCTCTGGATAAGAGCGTCTGCTAAATGACTAAAATGTAATGTAAAAAATGTATCACTCTGTCATGTGCTGTTCTCTCCATGTGCCTCTGTGATGGTAGAAGGGTAGCAGCCGCCACATATGGGACTGTATGAGAAGTCAAAGCTGTGTGAGAACAGAACAGAACAGGGAGTCGTGATGGTTGACCAGAATGAGAACAAACTGAACTAGAAAACCTCAGGAAATTGGATTTTGCTAGTTATTTGTGTGTATTATGGATCCCCATGAGTTGAGTATTTAGCTGTTTCATGCTCCAACCCTTCTGTTGTCTAGTAGTTGTTTTTTCCTTCTGTTTAAGTCGTCTTCTAAATCAGTATACTACTTTCTGTCATAGTGCCAGTTGTCAGGTTATATTCATGGTTATGTTTAGACCTTAGATTGTTAGGTTCAGGTTTAGAACTTAGATTGTTAGATTCAGGTTTAGACCTTAGATTGTTAGATTCAGGTTTAGACCTTAGATTATTGGATTCAGTCTTAGACCTTAGATTCAGGCTTAGCTCAAAAGGATGTATATCAGAAAGCATCCCAAGCAGCAGGCGTCAACACCATTCTTATTCATCAGTGACTTCTTCTGTTTCTTTCTTTATCTGAAGCAATTATTTAGATTGATGAATAATGGAGTGTGACACTCTGGCTCCATGGACTTTGATATTTGAGCCAGGGTTGTTCATTGTCATTGGTTTGGGTGTATTTCATTTGGTGGTGTTGGGGATGGGTGAGTTTCATTTTGTTTGTGTCTAGTGGTGATTGGTCTATGACTCCCAATCGGAGGTAACGAGTGTCAGCTGTCGGCTCGTTATCTCTGATTGGGAGCCATATATATTCTGTGTGTTTTCTCCTTTGTTTTGTGGGTTATTGTTCCGTGTTTCAGTCGTTGTACTGTTGGACTTCACTTTCGTCTTTTTGTTTTGTTTTTTCGTGGTTGCTTTAATTAAATAAAGTCATCATGTTCACTCCACGCGCTGCGTATTGGTCCGCTCCTTCAGACGATCGTGACATGGAGACTGTTCAGCAGAGGAAGTAGGAGTAGCAGACGTGAGGAGTTTGTGTGTTTGGTCTGGTTCAGGACTCGGGCTTATTGTGGCTTCAGTTCTTCTCTCTCTCTCTCTCTCTCTCTCTCTCTCTCTCTCTCTCTCTCTCTCTCTCTCTCTCTCTCTCTCTCTCTCTCTCTCTCTCTCTCTCTCTCTCTCTCTCTCTCTCTCTCTCTCTCTCTCTCTCTCTCTCTCTCGCTCTCTCGCTCTCTCTCTGTCTGTCTCTCTGTCTCTCTCTCTCTCTCTCTCTCTGCTCTCTCTCTGTCTGTCTCTCTGTCTCTCTCTCTCTGTCTCTCTCTCTCTGTCTCTCTCTCTCTCTCTCTCTCTCTCTGTCTCTCTCTCTCTCTCTCTCTCTCTCTCTCTCTCTCTGCTCTCTCTCTGTTCTCTCTCTCTCTCTCTCTCTCTCTCTCTCTCGCTCTCTCTCTCTCTCTCTCTGTCTCTCTCTCTCTCTCTGTCTCGCTCTCTCTCTCTCTCTCTCTCTCTCTCTCTCTCTCTCTCTCTCTCTGTCTCTCTCTCTCTCTCTCTCTCTCTCTTCTCTCTCTCTCTCTCTCTCTCTCTCTCTCTCTCTCTCTCTCTCTCTCTCTCTCTCGCTCTCTCTCTGTCTGTCTCTCTGTCTCTCTCTCTCTCTGTCTCTCTGTCTCTCTGTCTCTCTCTGCTCTCTCTCTCTCTCTCTCTCTCTCTCGCTCTCTCTCTGTCTGTCTCTCTGTCTCTCGTCTCTCTCTCTCTCTCTCTCTCTCTCGCTCTCTCTCTGTCTGTCTGTCTCTCTTGTCTCTCTCTCTCTCTCTCTCTCTCTCTCTCGCTCTCTGTCTGTCTCTCTGTCTCTCTGTCTCTCTCCCTTTCTCTGTCTCTCTCTCTCTCTCTCTCTCTCTCTCTCTCTCTCTCTCTCTCTCTCTCTCTCTCTCTCTCTCTCTGTCTCTCTCTCTGTCTCTCTCTCTGTCTCTCTCTCTGTCTCTCTCCCTCTCTGTCTCTCTCCCTGTCTCTCTCTCTCTCCCCCTCTCTCTCTCTGTCTGTCTGTCTGTGTCTGTCTGTCTGTCTCTCGCTCTCTCTCTCTCGCTCTCTCTCTCTCTCTCTCTCTCTCTCTCTCTCTCTCTCTCTCTCTCTCTCTCTCTCT
>NW_025535713.1:47500-84409 GCF_020615455.1 Coregonus clupeaformis | reverse complement strand
ATAGTCTTTGTCCTGTTATTCCTTATAGTCTTTATTGTGCTGTACTGTTATTCATATAGTCTTTGTGTCCTGTTATTCATATAGTCTTTATTGTCCTGTTATCCATATAGTCTTTATTGTCCTGTTATTCATATAGTCTTTATTGTCCTGTTATCCATATAGTCTTTGTTGTCATATTATCATATAGTACTTTATTGTCTGTATCCATATAGTCTTTATTGCTCCTGTTATTCATATAGTCTTTATTGTCTGTTATCCATATAGTCTTGTGTCTATTATTATAGTCTTTATTGTCTCCTGTATCCATATAGTCTTTATTGTCCTATTATCCATATAGTCTTTATTGTCCTGTTACCATATAGTCTTTATTGTCTGTTATTCATATAGTCTTTATTGTCCTGTTATTCATATGATCTTTGTGTCCTGTTATTCATATAAATTCTTTATTGTCCTGTTATCCACCTGGTCTTTATTATTATACCCTCCATATAGTCTTTGTTGTCCTGTTATCCATATAGTCTTTATTGTCCTGTTATTCATATAGTCTTTATTGTCCTGTGTTCTTGTAGTCTTTATTGTCCTGTTATCCATATAGTCTTTGTGTCCTGTATCCATATAGTCTTTATTGTCTGTTATCCATATAGTCTTTATTGTCCTGTTATCATATAGTCTTTTATTGTCTATTGTCATATAGTCTTTATTGTCCTGTTATTCATATAGTCTTTGTTGTCCTGTTATTCATATAGTCTTTATTGTCTGTTATCCATATAGTGCTATTGTCCTGTTATCCATATAGTCTTTATTGTCCTGTTATTCATATAGTCTCTATTGTCCTGTTATCCATATAGTCTTTATTGTCCTGTTATCTTATATAGTCTTTGTTGTCCTCATTCCTCCATACTATTCTTTATTGTCTATGTTATTCATATAGTCTCTATTGTCATATTATTCATATAGTGTTGTTATTGTCCCATTCCAGAGAGCAGGCAGTGAACAAGCCAGTGATTCAGCTGGAGGAAGGCAGGCGGATGGAGAGGAGGATGATGATGAGCGATGAAGATAGGAAACGGACAATGTCTGAGGAGGAGACCGTCTCCCAAGGGAGTCCAGAGGTGCTGCGAAGAGGAGTGGTGGGCATCCGTGAGGACCAGGATGAGAGGACTCCTGAGCCTGAGAACTGAAAGTCTTTACAGCGAGGGGGGGGGGTCCTGGTTTGTATAAAGTACTCCTGCTACTCTGAGGTGCTTTATGAATATGGACCTGGTCTCAGGCAGCAGTAGAATTTACAGCAGACAGCTTACAGAGCCCTGTGTTTGTAAGGCCGCGGCGCCTGGCTTCCTGTCTCCTCTGCTTCACAGGAAGTGCCCCGAGTTCTGGCTTGGCTCACTGCTCTCACCACCAGCACCCTCTCCTGGATTGGAGTGCTACCCTGTGTACACTCCCAACACCATTATCATGTTCATTAGGTATCAGGAGGAGAGAAACCGACTGGAGCAGGAAAAGGGTTTATCACATCAGCCAGAATGCTCCTTTTTCCTCTTCGGTTATATTATTTTCCATCTTGTTCCCTGATAACATAACCTGTTTTCTATCTTTTTGCTTTTCAAGCGGATCAATTGGGTTTCAGAAGATTCCACCCCAAAATCTTACATTTTTGTTTATTAGTGCATGAATTGACATATCCCAAAATATATTTCACTGTAAAATACAAAAATCCTCCCCGTATGATGCATTTTGCCTCATATGATGCTAAGTCTTGCATCATCGAGGATGATTCTGCTGTTTTAATTTCTCTGACACTTGATTGCTACAGCAAAACATTTTAACTATGTCAACAATGACTAATAAATCAAATACCAACATTTCGTTAGGTGAGTTTTCCTGAAAGGTGTGAGTGCATAGAACAGATATTTTACCACTGTGTTTTATGCTTTTTGTTTTTTTGTTTTTATTGTATTCTACATTAATCCTATTTAGCAAATTGTATACAGCTTTTGAGGCGTCCTTTCATTGTACTGGTGTCCAAACATTAGGGGTACCTTCCTAATATTAGGTTGCACCCATTTGCCTCAAACAGCCTCAATTCGTCAGGGCATGGACTCTACAAAGGTGTGAGCATTCCACAGGGATGCCGGCCATGTTGACTCAATGCTGGATGTCCTTTGGGTGGTGGACCATTCTTGATACACACAAATGTTGAGCGTAAAAACCAGCAGCGTTTCCAGTTCTTGACACCTCAAGCAGGTCATGCCATACCCGTTCAAAGAGCACTTATTTTGTGCCCATTCACCCTCTGGTTAGCTTCATACACAATCCATGTCTCAAAATTGTCTCTAGGGCTTGAAAATCCTTCTTTAACCTGTCTCCTCCCTTCATCTACACTGATTTGAAGTGGATTTAACCAGGTGACATCAATAATGGATCTGCTTTCGATTTTATTCACCTGGGCAGTCTGTCATGGAAAGAGCAGGTGTTCTTAATGTTTTTGTACACTCAGTGTATATCTTCCATCTAATATATACTTTATATTTTCCCCCTTTTAACTTCAGAAAATCTATCATTTATTTTCATCTAAGTCTTCCTTGATAACCTTGCATCCACCCACCATGAACTTCATAATGCTTTAGAGTGAGCTGTTTGTTGCATGCTTTATAGGGCAACTATGATCAAATCTCTTTGGGGCAAGGGACCCTTGACCTGTTTTCCATTTGGTCAGAAGTAGACCCAGATGTTGAACATTGCAGTAGTTGGTTTCATCTCTGGTGAAGGGAACACCTTGCTACCTAGTTTTGATGAAGTCTCACTCCACTGTATAAAGGATTGTACAAATTGCTAACTAATCCTCCTGGTTATGAATGTTCATTATGGATCATTAAGTTGAACTGTTTGGAATTGTAACCCCCTGTTTACCTACAGGGCTGCAAAGCGTTCTAGCCAACTTTATGTTACAAAGATGTGTGCTGTAAAATTTAAATAACCTTGTTTTGTTGATCTCCACTGTAAAGGTAATATCCACCTTTCAGCTGGCAGTGGAATCATTTAACTTGTATCTTGTATTTGTGTTTCATCTTTGTGTGATGTTCTTCCATTTTTAATCGAAGCGTTTATTATTATTATTGATTGTAATGTGCTGTCATGTCAGTCAGCGTTAGACACATGCATGCAGTAAATTCACAACCACAATTATTAAGGGGGTTCTTCAATATCCTGGTCTCCGATAGCACCCTATCCCTATAGTTCACTGCTTTTGGCCAAACTCCTATGCTCTGGTCAGAAGTAGTGCATTATAAGGATAAGGTCTCATTTTGGGCATTACTGTGTGACGTGTCGTGAAGTCGGCGTTATTTTAACCATACTTCTGCCTCTGGGTTGTGGTCTTCTGCTTTACTCAATTAGGTTACATAGTGGGGGAAGGGGGTGGAGAGAGAGGATGGAAATTCGAGTATACTGCTTTTGAAGTTAACTACTACCTGGATGCTGATAAAGCCCTAGTCCTGAATTTTAAAAGCTATTTCAATGTATACATTCTCCGGACCCTAAGCAATTGGTGTCAGAAACCCAGCCCTAAGAGTTTGAACTAGAGTGGTTTGAAAGGGGTAAGGTAAACCTCCAGGGCAGTCGTGCAGATGGTCAAAAGCCAGGTCCGTATTCATAAGCGTGCGGATCAGGATCAGTTTGCCTTTTTAATCACTTATGAATGATAAACTGAGTCCTAGATCATATAATAAATGAACTGATCCTAGATCATATGAATAAGATAGAACTGATCCTAGATCATATAATAAATGAATGATCCTAGATCATATAATAAATGAAGACTGATCTGGAGTCATATAATAAATAGAACTGATCCTAGATCATATAATAATAAACTGATCTAGATCCTTATGAATAAGATAGGAACTGATCCTAGATCATATGAATAAAGATGGAACTGATCTGAATCCTTATGAATAAGATAGGGAACTGATCCTGAATCATATGAATAAGATGGAACTGATCCTAGATCATATAATAAATGAGAACTATCTGAATCCTTATGAATAAATGAACTGATCCTAGATCTATATAATAAGATGGGGAACTGATCCTAGATCATAATAGATGAACTGATCCTAGATCATATGAATAAGATAGAACTGATCCTAGATCATATGAATAAGATGGGGAGACAGTCTAGATCATATGAATAAATGAGCAGTCTAGATCATATGACAAATAGGAACTGATCCTAGATCCTTATAATAAATAGAACTGATCCTAGATCCTTATGAATAAGATGGGAACTGATCTAGATCCTTATAAAGATAAGATGGAACTATTCCTAGATCATATGAATAGAATGGAACTATCCTGCGTCCTTATGAATAAGATGGGAACGATCCTAGATCAGCCCTCCTATTCTGAGGCGCTTTATGAATACGACCCAGGTTTTTAGTTTGGTCTGTCTTTTCAGAAAGAGCGATAACAAATACTTTGTACCTTACTGTCATCATTCATCATTTAGTTTTGAGTTGAATATGTTTTATATATTTTCGATTGAGGCAATAGAAGTGGCATTGCTTAACCGAGGCCAGTATTTCATTGTCTGTAGAACTGGCCGACCTCACACCTAAAGCAAAAACTGTTTATGTTTTCCAGCTTCGTAAGAACAAGACAGGTTAGGCCTATACCTGTCTTGTACTTTCCTTTTCTAGCAATGATAATCTTTACATGCTGTTATTTCTTTCCTACAAGCTATTTCCTCATATTGTGACAAGGTACACCATCCAAAAATACGCCCAATCAAACCTGAACATTAACATGGATCCATTTGAGACTGGTTTAAATCCCACTACACATTGCCTCCCGAGTGCACAGCGGTCTAGGCGCGCGATCGGGAGACCCATGGGCGGTGCTGCAGTTGGCCAGCGTGGTCGGGTTAGGGAGGTTTAGCCGTCCGGGATGTCCCTTGTCCCATCGCGCTCTAGCGACTGGTGGCAGACACGGCCTTGCTCTGCGTGACAATTGACAGTTGTCTACGTTTCCTCCACACATTGGTGCGCTGCTTCCCAGGAAGTTAAGCGAGCAGTGTCAGGAGGATATCAATTGATATCGAAATTGGGGAGAAAAAAGGGTAAACATTTTAACTATTAGTTGTAGCTTCCTAGCCTTCTCCTTCTCCTTCAGGTGCAGTTAACTCAGATGCTGTCCCCAAATGGCACATAGGTACTGCACTATAGGGAATGAGGGTGTCATTTGGGACACATTGGAGCTCTTAACGTGGACACTGAATACTATATTTCACTGTGTAACAAGGCTCTTTAAATAAAGAGAATCAACTCATGTTTAGATCGATCTGTACTTGTCACCCTGTGACGGAAATGTCCCATTTTATTAGGTGACTCACAATGATAATATATACTGTGAGGTTTTACAATAACTAAATTGATATAACTCAATCAAATGTATTTTATGAAGCCCCTTTTACATCAGCATTTATACAAAGTGCTTTACAGAAACCTAAAACCCCAAAAGAGCAAGCAGTAAGGCAGAAGCACAGTGGCTAGAAAACTCCTAGAAAGGCAGGAACCTAGGGAAACCTAGAAGGAACCCAGGCTCCGAGAGGTGGCCAGTTCTCTTCTGGCTGTGCGGTGGAGATTATAAGTACATGTTGTGAGTAATTCTTCAAGATATTCAAACATTCATAGATGTGCAGCAGGGTCAGATAATACTCACAGTGGTGTAAGTGCAACAGGTCAGCACCTCAAGGAGTAAATGTCAGTTGGCTTTTCATGGCAGAGCATTCAGAGGTTGAGAGAGAAAGCGGGTAGGAGAGGATTAAACTGGCAAGGTCCGGGACAAGTCAGGGTTCCGCTAGCCACAGGCAAGCAGCAGTACAACCAGGTGGAATGGGAGCCAGCCAGGAGTCGTCAGGCCAGGTAGTCCTGAAGGCATGGTCATGGGGGCTCAGGTCTCCTGGGAGGAGAGGGGAGAGGGCAGCCAGGAGTAAACCAGGCCAGGTAGTCCTGAGGCATGGTCTAGGACTCAAGTCCTCGGGAGGGGGAGGCCGAGTCGTCGGCCTAGTCCTAGGCATGGTCCTGGGTCTCAGTCCTCTGGGAGGAGGAGAGGAGAGAGACCCAGGTCGTCAGGCCAGGTGGAGTCACAGGCATGGTCCTGGGGCTCAGGTCCTCCGGGAGAGAGGGAGAAGGGAACGGCCAGGAGTCGTCAGGCCAGGTAGTCCTGAGGCATGGTCCACAAGTCTCAGGTCCTCTGGGAGGAGAGGGGAGAGAGGCAGCAGGAGTGCGTCAGGCCAGGTGATCCTGAGGCATGGTCACCGACTCCAGGTCCTCTGGGAGGAGAGGAGAGAGACAGCCAGGGTCGTCAGGCAGAGTAATCCTGAGGCATGGTGTTCGGTCTCAGGTCCTCTGGGAGGAGAGGAGGGAGAGAGAGACAGCCAGGAGTCGTCATTCAGGTAGTCCTGAGGCATGGTCTAGGGCTCAGGTCCTCCCGGAGAAGGGAGAGAGAGACAGCAGGAGTCGTCAGGTAGAGTAGTCTGAGGCATGGTCCTGAGGCTCAGGTCCTCTGGGAGGAGAGGGAGAGAGACAGCCAGAGTGCGTCAGGCTGATAGTCCTGAGGCATGGTCCTGGACTCAGGTCCTCTGGAGGAAAGGGAGAGAGAGACCACTCTTATGGAGATGTATTTACCCTAGAGTTGTGTAATGACAGACCCCAAGCTTTAGTTAGTTCATTCTTTTCATGACCAGGTTTTTGGGGCCAGAGTAGGCCTACAGGACAGCTTAGTGATATGTGGCTTTGTAATGGTACTAATGTCCAATGGTTGGAGATATTATTTTCCACTGTCTTGAGAACAATTAACATAATGCATTTGTACTACCATATTAGCTATTTTCCTGCATACACTTTTTTCAGTAATGCAAAAACCCTGCTGTAAATGTTCAGTACATACTGAGTACTTGCTAGGTCAATGTATTAGCAGCTTTAATAAAAATAGAATTGAAACAGAGAGTGAGGGCTCTACCCGTGTTGATTTACTATGTTATTTTAAAAATGTTGGAGTTTATTAAAACATTTTATTCTATTCTACTAGTCATTTACTTTATGTTTCGTATTCTTATCTTTTATTATTTCTTATTGTTATTGCATTTAGAAGGAACCTGCAAGTAAGCATTTAGTTGGTCGGTGTATGCAATATGTATCCTGCCCACATGCGACTAATGACTTTTCAAATTTGCTGGGCTCTCTGGGTCTGTCCCAAATGGCACCCTATATAGTGCACTACCCTTAAAAGTAGTACACTATGTAGGGAATAGAATCACCATTTGGGATGCAGGCTGACTAGAAATGAGGGATGACTGGAGCTGGGGAGGGTGCAGAGAGAGGACTGGAGCTGGGGGTGCAGAAAGGAGATCACAGGTTTCCTCTTCTTCCCTTTCCCCTATTTAGCAGGCTAAGCGTCACCTAGGACCTTTGTGCCAAAGCCTGTGTAAACCTGAATAGCGCACTCAGTGACATGACGTCTCTTGGAACAAAGTGCTGTACATACACTGTATCACACACCACACACCTGTATCATCCATACCCTTTATACACACGTCTCTATCCATCACTGCTTATTAGCTGCTTAAGGGTAAGGTGACTGTTTGAGTGAGTGAGTGAGTGAGTACTCACTCAAGTCAAACAGGCCTCTCTTCCCCACTACTAACTTAAAAATGAAATGTGCTGTGCTGTATAGAAGTCAAAATAAAGGACTTCCAGAGTTCAGTATTCTTTCTAACAAAGATATCTACATATATTTCAGGATGTTGTGTGTTCCTGTAAATAATCAGAAATCATATAAACATGCAACCCAAAACATAACTTGTCCAGAATAGGTGCTCTCTTGGTGCACACACGATAACATACATATACACGCGATAACGCCACACACTATACATACATAACATACACTATACCACATATATTTATACACACCACATAACATACTATACACACACATAACATACACACTATACACACGATAACATACACTATACACACATGATAACATACACCACTATACACACACACGATAACATACACACTATACACACGATAACATACACACACACACACATGATAACATACACACCGATAACATACACACTATACACACACACATTAACATACACACTATACACACATCATACACATACACACATAACATACACACAATACACACACACATAACATACACACTATACACACATAACATACACACTATACACACACTGCGATAACAGCCACACTATACACACATGATAACATACACGCATATACACACACGCAATGCCATACACACTATACACACACACATAACATACACACTATACACACACACCACGATAACATACACACTATACCACAATAACATACACACTATACACACGCTGATAACACACACACTACACCACACGATAACATACACACTACACACACACGATAACACCACACTACACACCCGATAACATACACTATACACACACTACATATATTCTGTGTTGTAGATATGTAGTAGTAGGAAATACAAGTGTATGAAACACACACTTAATGTATTGTGAAATCTGTTGTAATGTTTTTAGTGTACATACAGTAACTGGCTATTGTGGACCCCAGGAAGGTAGTTGCTGCATTGAACTAGCCAGGGATTACATAATAATGTAAATACAGCTTACCCAGACATGGGAGTAAGTTGAGCAAATGAGACTAGGTGAAATATAGGGCCCCAACTAATGTATAGAACAATCTTACACAAATATCTGCTTTCCTTAAACCTCCTAACACATTAAATTCATTTACTTAGTAAAATCCGTTTTTGACCTACTTACTTCCCTTTTTCCAGTGGTTTCTTTATCACCTCCCATGAAATGATACTCTTCCTAAATGTTTGGTCACATGATACATTTTGTGTATGAGTTTCCTAGAAACAAAGGGTGACTCACCTTACCCCACTCCCTGTAATCTGGATTCACAGAAGCAGTCATGCAAAAGAAGAAAACACAGTTCTGAAATAACAGTTGAAATTATTAATTAAGTTCATACGTTGTATTCAAACAGGCCATGTAATGTATCCATCCATTGGTAGAGTATGGGAAAAGCCAGAACCTCTAAATGCTGTGTGTATTCTTTAATGGTCTGGTGCTCTCACCAATACCACCACTGGGGTGGAAACATTAAGCCCGAGTTTAAGGCGCTCCCTCCATCCCTACCCATGCAGGGTGGTTTCACGGATATCCTCCTCCTACTGTAAAGTGGCAGGAGTGGAATGAGCTCATCCCAGCAACAGAGGCGGGTCAGTGCCCTCCACCCCTCCTTGGCCTAACCTTCCATCCAACAGCAAGATCATTCTGTGCTGTGGCACTGTGCTTTCAAGGGGCTTCCATAGAGGAGGTGGAAAACAGTACCAGGCCTGGCTTCATGAGGTACAGCCACTTAGAGCTATGGTCCCCCATGAAAGCAATCCTCACTCTCCTCACTACACTTACCCTGTTTAAGGGCTGGATGACATCAATTACATAGGGAGTATTTTCTGCCTCTTCGCCTGCCCTGTGTGTGTGTGTGTGCCTGTGTGCGTCTCCGTGCATGTTTGTGTGTGTGTTTGTGTGTGTGTGTGTGGGTGTGCGTCTTAGCATGTGCGCGGTGCAAGGGGTGCAGGAGACAGACAAGCATCACTTGTTCTGGTGAGTCTGATTTAGTGTTTCCCTTCAGTGGCCAGTGTTTTCGGCTCATGCCTTTTGTATACAGTAAAATGTCTCAGGACCCATTACTGTTTCTGAAGTAGTGTGTGTTTGTGTGTAGTTGTGACCTCCATTATTGCATAAATACATGTTGTTGAAATGACTCCCTCTCTCTATAAATTTTAGGCTGTTAAACTAGAGTATTTTTAAGGAGAAGAAAAACATGCTCTTATTTCTGTCTCAATCATGCCTCTGTCTCTGTGTGTATATACTGGACTGAAATACCTTATGACTCCCATGAAACACACCAGGCTACATCCCAAATACACCTATGCCCTTTAAAGGTGCTACTTTTGATCAGGCTGGTCAAAAGTAGTGCGCTGTGTAGAAATAGAGGTGCCAACTGAAAGGCAGTAGATAGGGAAATTAACTGCTGGGTTTCAATCAGATCTAACAGCAGACACCTGGAGATTGCAAGAGCATTGGAAATCAACTCTATAATACAACTTCTGTGAAGATCTCCTCCAGCTCTTTGACTGATACCTAATGCGCCTATACTCGTCTACATTTTGTATTTTAATCTGAGGGGAGTGTGGGCGCAGTCCTACTGCCACTAATTGTACAGTCAGATTCCTACCGTTTTGTAGAGTCACTTAGAGTCCTTTGACCCCTCGGTGAACCTCTTTTTGATCAGGTACCTCTATAAGTCGTAACCCCTACACTCTGTCACAATTGGAGATTTGAGGTGGGTTGGGGTGACCAGGATGTAAAAGGGATAGTTGTTTTCTGGTTGGAATAGAGGATCATGTTTATTCAGACCCAGAGCTAATGATGGGTGGAGTTTATTGCCAAACAGCAGGTGCAGCACCTGATGTGTACAACTACGTCTGACTTGTCATCCCAAATGGCACCATATTCCCTATTTAGTGCACTACTTTTGACAGGGTCCATAGGGCTCTGATCAAAAATGATACCTCTCTCGTAGGGTACTATTTGGTTTAACCAAAATAATTGGAAACAAGGCTATATTTCTTGAAGAAGTCTCCTTTGTACTTATTTCTAAGTTTTCCCCATACTGTTTATTGCAGCAATCAAATTGGCTATTGATACTGTAGTTAAGTAGCTCTGGGTTTCTACCTCCTTGGCAGTGGGATCCATCTTGATCTGAAGAGTTTGAAAAGACACGTGTGCATATCACCCCTCCTCTGACTCTTGAATAAAACATGTTGAGCAGAAGGTACAAATGAATATTTAAAGGTATATACTATGTTGTGTAACCAGAGATACCAGTGGTGACAGGAGAGATGCTTGCAGCATTCTCAGTTATAATTTCTACTGCTGTTATTACAGGGTTAGCCTAGTGCTCTAGCATTACCTCTATAAGGAAGCTCCGTCCCCAATGGCACCTTATTCCCTTTATAGTACTACTTTTATTAACCATAGAGAGGCAAGGTGCCATTTGGGGCCCCTCAGTGAGATGTGGCATCAAAGTGCTCCCTTTGGCGACCAGTGACAGGTTGTTATGCCCTTTGGCCTGTCCTGTTCAGTCACAACGGCACCTCACAAAGGCACTGTCAAGGGCTGGCCGTAGATGTGGTGCAGAAATCAAGCGCCCAGGACAACAGAGGCTCTTCAACAGTCTTTTAGTGAGGATCAAACAATACATAAAACTCACGGCAAAATCAGCCGGAGGGCAGCCAAACAATTACACTTTGAGAACAGTACATCAACCCAAACTACTTTGGTCGACACTCTCTCAAAACAAAACAGAGCAAAAAACAACTACCCTACTTAACCTGAAACAATTACACACAACACATGACAAAACCTAAGAGAACATAAGGGCACATAATCAACACTAACAAAAGAACAGATTGTACAAACAGACCAAACCAAGCAGACAGCCGAGCATAGAGCGGTGGCAGCTGAAGTACTCCGGAGGCGGCGACCGCAAAGCCTGCCAACAAGGAGGAGAAGCAGCCTCGGCGAAGCCGTGACGTGCCCCCTTGGCGGCCAGCCGTGCGCCGACCCGACCTCGAGGGCGACCAGGCGAGGCGGAGCAGTAGCGTGAATGACCACGATGGTTCGGTCAGAAGAGCGGGTCTAAATGTCCCTCCTCGGCACCCAGCACCGCTCCCTCCGGGCGTGCCCTCCTCCCCGAGATATTGGAGCCCCCATCCCGGCGTCTCGAGATCCAGGATGGACTAGACAATGTCCCGAGCCCCTCGTGTCAGCGGGGCGGAGGAGTCTCCTCTATCTCAAAGTCTGGAGTGACCACCACCACCCCGGCCTGAGGAGGGCATAAGGCAGGGGTTGTGTTATAATCCAATCGGCAATTGCTTTCTTAACACACCAGTTAACCTCCTCCAGGACACAAAGGCCCCCTGGCATACCCAGCTTCCGGCAGAGGCATGAAGCGAGGGCAGGTTTCAGTCGGAAGCCAGACCTCGTCTTCTGTTGACGGATGGCCATGCGATGGGCCTTGAGCAGGCCACGTCTCTCAGCGCACCCTCTTGTGTCTACCGCAGGGCCTCGATCGCTCCTGGTACCCAGGTGCAGTGGCCTAATATCTAAAACACACTGGAACGGAGTTGGTTTGAGGTGGAGAGTGGCGGAGAAGTTGCTGCCGTGGCCCAGAACATACCTCCCCACTCCTCCGCCCGGCCTAGCAATATACCTCAAACTACACATCCTAACACCGTTCCCCACCTCCACTGCTCTCGGGTAGGTACCCGAGTAAGGTAACAAACCCCAAAGCGCTCCATAAAGCTCTCCAACTCTGAGTAAATTAGAAACCTCGATCAACACTATCCTCGGGTACATGCGGAGAGAGACGTGAGTGAATGGTGCCTTAGCGATTTCTGTAAGGCAGTGGAGACCGGCATGGGAAGAGGTGACAGGCCTTAAACCCAGTCCTAGCATTCAGAATGGTGGTATTCCCCTGTGAGGAAAGTCATTAAATCACAGAAAGTGCGAAGCCAAGTCGTTATTAGGCAGACAGAAGTTATATGCTTACCCTGGGCAAATGTCTGGCGTGCCACTGAGGCACTGCCGAGCAGGAAAAACATAAACCCTCATCCCTGGCTAACGTTGTACCAGTACTTAGTGCCTAAGGCAGTGCACTGTCCGACTTAATACCTGGATGGCCAGAGGAGGGTAGCGTGTGAGTCAATAAATGAGTCGATCCAACCTCGGCGGAGCGTCGTCATCCCACCCGACACTGGGGAGGACTGGGAGTGATGCATGCAGCGCTAGATTTCAGCATGGCCTCCACCACAGTGCCTGTCAAGACAGTGACCTGCTGGAGTGGCTCTGACCTCTCCTCTGTGTCATCCACCCCAGACAAGAGAGCGTTTGCCTTTCCGTTCTAGGACCCAGGAATCTCAAGTGATCTTAAACCACAAACCTGGCTAGAAAACATGATCCACCGCTAGGGTTAATCCTAGCTGCCGAATGTATTCCAGTTACGGTGAATTGATCAAAATGAAAAGAGGTGTTGAGCCCCCTCAGCCAATACCTCCACACCTTTGGGCCTGTGCCCACAGCCAGCAGCTCCTGTCCCTCGTCATAATTTTCATTTCCATGGATACTTTAGAGTAAAGGCACAAGGGGCGGAGTTTGGAAATGTGCCGGACGTTCGAAGCAGCTCCGATACGGCTTCTGGCGCGTCCACCTCCACTTGGAATGGTAAGCGGGATCGAGTGCCTTTGTGCCGTCGCGTGGTGTCGATCTCCCCCACCTGTCATCACTTCAGCAGCCACCACAACTGCGACCCCCTTCAGAAGGGCGTGATAATACCACCTGTCCAAACCCCGGACAAGCCTCGTAGTAATTATAAACCTTAAAAACTGCCACCTCTTGCTGGTTTGAGGTTTGCCAATTCTATACGGCTGACACAAGGTCAACCTCCATCTTGCCCTGACGCAGACAACTGACGCCCAAAGGGCAAACTCTGGAAAAACAGACATTTCTCTGCCGGCTTGCCAAGTGGTACTCCAGCAGTCTCCTCAATACTCGGCGCTGGGGGCTACATGCCTGGCTCAGTGGAGCATACACCAGAATATAGTCTATATACCGGCCACCTGTCCACCATATCCCGGAAAATCTCATCTACAAGGTTGGAAACTGCCCAGGCATTATTAAACCGTATGGCATGCGAGATATACCGGTGGTACTAAATGCTGTCTTCCTTCATTGCCCTCCTAATGTGCTGGGTTATGCGCTCCTGAGGTCATGTAAGGGCAGCCGGCCCGATGTGTCCGTCATGAAGTCGCAATCAGAGAGTGATAACTGTATTTTACAGTAATCTGATTGAGACCACGGTAATCAATACATGAGAGCAAGCCTCCATCTTTCTTCTTCCTGCAAAAAAGCTAGGGACGCAGGGAAGTGGAGGGCCGTATGTATCCTGTCTCAGAGACTCAGCCCATGTATGTCTCCATAGCTCTCTTCTCCTCTTGCGACAACAGGATACACATGGCTCCGCGGTGTCCTGCCTGGAGATCTATCGCACAATCCCCCTGTCTATGGGGTGCAATGGCGCGCCTTGCGCCTCTAAACACGACTGCCAGATCCTCATACGGGAATGTGCAAATACGACATGATTTGACTCTCCTGAAAGTGGCCCCAAACACCCAGACATCGCCCCCACTGGGCAGACCACTCCTTAGGCCCTCTCTACTTCACGAAATAGTAGGATCATGAGTAATCAACCAGGGAAGCCCCAGCACCACCGGATACGCAGGAAAGTCAATCAGATATAGCTGAATCGTCTCCTCACTGACCCCCTGCGTCTCCATCCTAAGTGGCGCTACCTCCTAATCAACCCCCATCTGGCAACGCTGTCTAAGGCATGTACAGGGAAAGGATCTTTAACGGAGGCGGAATCTAACTCTTTACAAAACTTGATCTACAAAATTCCCACCACGCCTGAATCACTAGCCCTTATGCTGGGAACAGGTCACTGTAAAAAACAAAGCAGAGGTATGGTTATGTGCGACAAAGAGAGCTCTCGTGGTAGAGGCGCCTACTCACAGGAAGGACTCCCCAGCCGCGGCCTGCGTCTCGTCCCTCAGGGAACCCTCCCCAGCACCTGGCCGCAGTGTGTCCTCACGGCCACAGTTGGTCACGAGGCCAGCCCCCTAAACTCCCCTCTCCTCCGTTCTCTAGCGCCACCCCCGAGCTCCATGGGACTCGGCTTCGGAGAGTGCTGGAGAGGTGGGATAAACCGACCCCCAGGCGTCCGCGGGGTGGCCAGCAGGGTGTCTGGCGGGTGCCATGTCACCAGTTGGTCAAAGGTAGAGTGGTGTCCCACCAGTGTCTCTCGTCGTCCTCCTGAGGCTGGCGAAAGTGGTCTATGAGGCCCCTCATTCCACCTGCATCCAGCCGCCAGAGTCCGAACTCCAGTACAAAATGCCAGGCACTCCTCATCCCCTGCCGGGAAGTAGAACACCTCCCCCCGCTTTCCCTCAGGTGGATGAGTCAACACAGTCGGGCGGCGAGAGGAATTCATATGTGATAGTAGCGGCGTCACTATCCTCCTCCACGTTCGCGTTGGCCCATTCCAGCACGCCTGGCGTGAGACAGGAGATGAGGCGAAACGCTCTCGTATCCCCGAGGCACCGGGTGTACAGTGGCTGGTAAAGTTTGACTTGTAGAAGAAGCCTGACAACCGGCAGCGCAGTGCCATCATACGCCCTCGGGAGGCGAGGCTGATCCACTGAGTTTCCGGAAGTTGGACAGGCGAGACTGGCTATTAAGCGATGGTGCGTGGAGCCAGATGCGTGGGAGCCCCGCCGGTCTCCATCTGGAGGTCTCACCACCCCCTCGAGGGAGTTCCCAATCAGCTGATCTTTTGATCCTGTCCATGAAGGCGCTCCTCGAGTGCCTCGAGCAGATGAGGCGGCTCTGCACGATTCCATGGTAGTGTGTAATTTGTCAAGGGCTGAGCGTAGATGTGGTGCAGAAATCAGCGCAAGACAACAGGGCTCTTCAACAGTCTTTTAGTGAGGATCAAACAATAAAGACTCATAGCCAAAAATCCCAGCAGGAGGACAAAGCGAAACAATTCGCAGAAGCAGTGCGTAGCAGAACTGCGCACACAGTGCGACACTCCTCTCAAACAAAACAGAAGCCAGAGAGAACAAAACTACTTACAAGCTACCTGAAACAATACACACAGCATAATAAAGCCTATAAGAGAACTTATAGGGCACATAATCCCAAGCACTAACAAAGAACGGTGACAAGCAGGCCAAACCAAGCGAACATGAAACATAACGGTGCACTATACTCCGAGGCAGCAAACCACTTGAAGCCTGCCCAACAAGGAGGAGAAGCAGCCTCGCCGAAACCGTGACAGGCACCAGTTCCCTACCTGCATTGACCAGTAGTGCTCTATAGGGAATAGGGTGCCATTTGGTCTAAAAACATTATCCTAGTTCTGCAGAAGAGTAAAGCTATTAATGTATTAGAGCGGCATTTTGAACAGCTTGACACATAGATCATGTAAGATGACAGGCAGGCAGAACAATTCATCAGAATTAGTGTGTATACAGAATGAGAAATACATTTTATTTTTTCCCTATATTTTATCATTTACTATGTCTTTACATTATCGTCGTAGAGAGGAGGACGGCTTGAATGCGAACATATTATTTATTATAGTATACCCATCAAAACAACAACCATAACGTACATCAACGGTCTAGCTCAAAGCCAGCTCACAAATCCCCCAACTATTGCGAGAAAGCAGCCTGTTTTTTTAATGTGTTTCCCAATCAGAGACAACCAGCCTGGCCGCAACCTCGTTGCCTCTGATTGAACCCACACTAACCCCTTTATAGAAGAGAAAACAACTAGACCTACTTCCCGAAATCTACACCCTGGCTCAACATAACAGTGTCCCCAGAGCCGGGCGTGATCATTTCCCACCCTAACCGGACTCCGCCGCCAACCAGGCTCTACCAGGAGGAACCGGGTGGGCACTCCGCCTGGCGGTGGATCCGCTCCGGCCTGATCCCCGCTCCTCCTCGCCCCGTTAAAGATACCCTGAATGGTCTGCCTGTGCACTGGATCCGATTAAGCGGTTGCTCTAGCTCGTCGTTAAACATCCTGGCCGGTGCCGGACCAGGCACCAGTGGACCAGGCCGCGGCTCCGGACTGGCGCCTACCACCACTGGCTTGGTGTAGGGGCAGGCTCGGACCCGTACCCGGCTGCGCTCACCACTGGTTGGTGTGAGCAGGCCGGGCCGGACGGGCTGGCGTCTGCACCACTGGCCTGGGTGCGGGGAGCAGGGCAGGCCGACCTACTGGACCCCCCCTGCCACTGGCCTACGCAGGGATCTCCAAGTGAGCCGACCGACTATTACTTACACACCCAGTACCCTTCGCCGTGCCCTCTACACCTTCCATCCCCTCTTCCGTCCCCCATTACACTAGCGGCCTCCTCTGCCAACCCGCTGGCCCTCTGTCGCTCTCTCTTCTGCTTCTTACCAAATTTTATAGCTTCCTCCACCACCACGCCTCTCCCTTACTTCTTTCCCCTTTCCCCCCTTCTGCTTCCTCAACCCCTCTCTTCCTCTTCCACGGCCTGACCCGATCGGGCGCTGGATATCCACTAGATTTCCTTAACTCCTAGACCCACTGCTTAGTCCCAGTTCTGATGGACTTTTCCCATCCGGTAAGAGAGAGACCAGGCGCAGCGTTGAATCTATATTTATTATATATCACATCAAAACAACAACCGATAACGTGACAGTCAGCGATTCTAACACAAACCCTAGATCAGATCCCACAATTATTGTAGGGAAAACAACCTGTTTAAATGTGGTTCCCATAGAGACAACCAGCCACAGCTGACACTCGTTGCCTCTGATTGAGAACCACACTGGCAACATAGAAAAGAAACAACTAGACCTACAACACAGAAATCTACACACCCTGGCTCAACATAACAGTGTCCCCCGAGAGCCAGGGCGTGACAACTAGATGAGCCTGAATTACATAAATTACAGAAAATACACACAAAAAGTCAAGCAGAAAGAAAAACACAGTCATAAAAAAACAAACACACTTGATCAGTAATAAGGTCCTCAGTCAGCTTTCTGAATTACCCTAGAGGAACCAGAACATCACATTTAAGAACATTTAGAAGATTGTTCCACAAATACAGTGTAAAATAAATGATTTACCTAACTCAGTAGAGACCGGAAGGAATATCTAGGGGTAGCCATCCCTGAGACGGTTGTGGTAACTCATGTCTAGGTTAGTAATTATGATTTTTTGTAAAAGGACTTTATCTTTTTCTTGTAAAGGCTTTATAAATTAAAAAAACATAGCAATGTATCAACCAACATGACATCAAAGAGTTGAAGTGTGTGATGGAAAGGAGTCAGGCGCAGGAGGGTAATCGCCGAATCACAGAGTTTAAACCTTCGTTGACACACAAATGCGCTCAAATAGCGATCAACGAAACAGGCACAGGGGGAAACTATCATCCCTGGCAATACATCTGTAATCGTATCTCCATAGAATACATAGGCACAGGGGAAACATCTACCCCTGGCAATACCCACTGTAACGGTATCTCCACAGAATTACATAGGCACAGGGGAAACTATCTACCCTGGCAATACACTGCTTAACGTTATCTCCATACAATACATAGGCACAGGGGAAACTATCTACCCTGGCAATACACTGTAACGGTATCTCCATACAATACATAGGCACAGGGGAACTATCTACCCTGGCAATACACTGTAATGGTATCTCCATACAATACACTAGGCACAGGGGAAACTATCTACCCAGGCAATACACTGTACCGGTATCTCCATACAACCTACATAGGCACAGGGGAAACATCTACCCTGGCAATACACTGTAACGGTATCTCCATACAATACATAGGCAAAGGGAAACTATCTACCCTGGGCAATACACTGTAACGGTATCTCCATACAGTACATAGGCACAGGGGAAAACTATCTACCCTGGCTAACACTGCTAACGGTATCTCCATAGAATACACTAGGCACAGGGGAAAATCTACCCTAGCCATACTACTCTCACAAATAACAATCACCCACAAGGACAAGGGGGCAGAGGGAACACTTATACATGAGGGGATTAGAACCAGGTATATGTGATTGACAAGACAAGACAAATCGTGACGATGATTGAGGCAGCAGTGGTTAGTAAGCCGGTGACGACGAACGCAGGCCTGCCCGAACAAGGAGGAGGCAGCCTCGGCCGGCCGTGACAGTACCTCCCCCTTGACGCGCAGGCTCAGCAGCACTTTTACCGACCCGGCCTCGGGAGGGCCAGGAGGACGCGCGAGCAGGGCCGGGCCGGATGGCGACGGTGGAAATCCCGCAACAGGGAGGGATCGAGGATATCCCTCACCGGGACCCAGCACCGTTCCTCCGGACCGCACCCCTACCACTTGTGCCGAGGTATTGAAGCCCCCCCACTCAACGCCCTCGAATCCAGGATGGAGCGGACAGAGTACGCGGGGCCGCTCGATGTCCAGAGGGGTGGAGGAACCTCCCGCACCTCAGACTCCTGGACGCGACCAACCACCACCGGCCTGAGGAGAGACACATGAAACGAGGGGTTAATACGGTAATCAGGGGGAAGTAATAACCTATACGTGACCTGGTTGATCTCCTCAGGACTTTGAACGGCCCCACAAACCGTGGGCTCAGCTTCCGGCAGGGCAGGCGGAGGGGGCAGATTCCGGGTCGAGAGCCAGACCCGATCCCCGGTACGGGACCGGGGCCTCACTCGGTGACAGTCAGCGTTAGCCTTCTGACGATGCACGGCTGCGCTGGAGGTGAACGTGGAAAGCGTCCCAATGTCTCCCTCCGTGCGCATAAAACCAGTCATCCACCACAGGAGCCTCGGTCTGGCTCTGGTGCCAAGGTGCCAGAACGTTTGGTAACCTAAAACACATTGGAATGGTTTTTTAGGTTAGTAGAGAGTGGCAGAGGAGAGTTCTGGACATATTCTGCCCATGGCAAGAATCCCGACCACTCCCCGGCCGGTCCTGGCAGTAGGGACCGAGGAACCTACCCACATCCTGATTTACCCGTTCCACCGCCCATTTGACTCGGGGTGGAACCCAGAGGTCAGGCTGACTGAGACCCCCAGATGTTCCATGAACGCCTTCCAAACCTTGGATGTGAACTGGGGACCTCGGTCGGACACTATATCCTCTGGCACCCCGTAGTGCCGAAGACGTGGAGTAAACAGGGCCTCCCGCAGTCTGCAGGGCCGTGGGGAGACCGGGCAAGGGAAGGGAGGCAGCAGGACTTGGAGAAGCGAGAGAGGAGAGGGAGAGGAGAGGAGAGGGAGAGGGAGAGGAGAGGAGAGGGAGAGGAGAGGAGAGGAGAGAAGAGGAGAGGAGAGAGAGGGATAGGAGAGGGAGAGGGGAGAGGAGAGGGGAGAGAGGAGAGGGAGAGGAGAGGAGAGGAGAGGGAGGGTAAAGAGAGGAGAGAGGAGAGGAGAGGGAGAGGAGAGGAGAGGAGAGGAGAGGAGAGGGAGAGGAGAGGAGAGGAGAGGGAGAGGAGAGGAGAGGAGAGGAGAGGGAGAGGGAGAGGAAATAGGTTCACTACCCTGTCCCTATTTCTGTATCCGCTTTGTCTCTACGTGAAGACATGCACAGAGTGAAAATATGAACAGTGTGAAGACATGCACATTGTGAAGATATGAACAATGTGAAGACATGAATTAACGTGAAGAATGAAAACGTGAAGACATGCACAGTGTGAAGACATGAACAAAGTGAAGACATGCACTAGTATGAAAACATGAACAACGTTGAAAACATGAACAACGTGAAGACATGAACAATGTGGAAACATGAACAACGTGAAGACATGAACAACATGCAAGACATGCACAGTGTGAAAACATGGATAGTGTGAAGACATGAACAACGTGAAGACACGAACAACGTGAAGACATGAACAGTATGAAGACATGAACAACGTGCAGGAATGCATGAACAACGTGAAGACATGAACAACGTGAAGACATGAATAGTGTGATAACATGAACAACGTGGAAGACATGAACAACGTGAAGACATGAACAGTGTGAAAACATGAACAACGTGAAGACATGAACAGTATGAAGACATGAACAACGTGGAAGACATGAACAGTATGAAGACATGAACAACGTGAATGCATGAACAACATGAAGACATGAACAACGTGGAGACATGAATAGTGTGAAAACATGAACAACGTGAAGACATGAACAGTATGAAAACATGAACAACGTGAGGAGACATGAACAGTGTGAAAAAAATGAACAATGTTTATTAGGAGGAGGAGGAGAGGAGGAGGGAGGGGAGGTTTAGTGGAGGAGGTGAGGGGAGGAGGAGGAGGGGGAGGAGGAGAGGAGAGGGAGGAGGAGGTGAGAGGGGGGAGGGGAGGAGAGGAGGAGAGGAGTTGAGAAGGAGGAGTTGAGAAGGTGGGGAGGAGGAGGTGAGGAGCAGGCGGAGGAGGAGGAGAGGAGGTGGGAAGGGAGGAGGAGGTGAGGAGGAGGAGGAGGAGAGGAGGTGGGAAGGTAAAGGGGGATACCTAGTCAGTTGCACAACTGAATGCATTCAACTGAAATGTGTCTTCCGCATTTAACCCAACCCCCTCTGAATCAGAGAGGTGCGGAGGCTGCCTTAATCGACATCCACATCATCAGCGCCCGAGAACAGTGGGTTAACTGCCTTGTTCAGGGGCAGAACGACAGATTTTTATCTTGTCAGCTCTGGGATTCGATCCAGCAACCTTTCAGTTACTGGCTCAACGCTCCTACCTGCCAGGGAGGAGGTGAGGGAGGAGGAGCAGAGAGGAGGTGGGGAGGGAGATTTTACGACTCTGCTGATTAGACTGAGGTAGAGGAGAAACACGCCTGTTAATTCACTGCAGCAGTGGACTCATCATATAGACTGTGCTCGTAATCATGTCCTCATTGCTCCATTACTTCTGCTACCCCTGCCAGGCCCTCCGCCCCACCCGCTGCTCCTCCAGTCTCTTTGCATCCCCTATTCCCTAAGCACAATACTTTTGACCAGGACCATAGGGAATAGGGTGCTATTTGGGGACACAGCATCAGATATATTCCAGACAGCTATGAAAATTACCAGCTTTATACTTCTTTGACACGGTCATTATTTCTCTCCATAAAAGTATGAATTGAGTTGTTGTGTGAGACACAACCAAAAACCGGAACATATCAAATCCTAAATCTTTCAAGTCATGCATAATATCCTTTTGAAACGCACAAAAACGCATGCTTCAACCCCTTGACCTTTAAAGCTATCACTCAGTGGATGTCAGTACCGCATTCAGACAGGTAGTGTAATGTGAGGATACTGGGAATGTGTCAGTACTGTCCAGAAAGGGTAGTGTACACTCTTAGAAAAAAGGTGCTATCTAGAACCTGAAAGGGTTCTTCGGCTGTCCCCATAGGAGAACCCTTTGAAGAACCTTTGTTTCCAGGTAGAACCCGTTTGGGTTCCATGAAGAACCCCTTTCCACAGAGGGTTCTACATAGAACCCAAAGGGGTTCTACCTGACAAAAAAGGGTTCTACTTGGAACCAAAAAGTGTTATCTTATGGGGACAGCTGAAGAACCCTTTTTGGAACCCTTTTTTTCTAAGAGTTTACTGTGAGGGTACTGTAAGTCCCTGTGATGGAACTTAAGGATGTTGTGCAGAAGCTAGCCATGATAGTAGACTGTGATTTCAACTAGCCAGGGTAACATTCAGGTCCAAAATCTGCGCCAAGACATATTTGAAAATACATTTTCTACTAGCCCGGTCTGAAAAGTACTAGCCTTGGGATAGCGGGGTAACTTAATTTCCATCCCTGTGTAGGTCCCGGTCCCAGTCATACTGCAATCAGAGTTCCAGTCGTCATGGTGACTTTTCCCTCCATAAATCACATTCACGCTCCTTCAAAGGTTCAACCTACAGAGAGAGATATAAAATAAAATGTGAAACCGATGCAGTCTGAGCTAAAGTCTGAGCTGTAGTAGGGGCTCTGACTGTTGACATTGATGTGTCTGTGTGCACAATATCAACCGGAGGAGTCTCTCTCATTCTCCGAAGTCCTCAGACTCTCCGAGGGCTCCCAGCCTCTGATTTTAGTAAAAGCCCGGAATGTGTTCCAGAATGGCACCCTTTTCCTTATTTAGTGCACTACTTTTTGACCAGAACTCAATGGGCCCGGGTCAAAAGTAGTGCACTAAATAGGAATAGGGTGCCATTTTGGGACGCAATACTGGTGTCCAGCGGTGTCAAGGGTTGCTATGGTAGGTGTGGTGTGGAATCAGGCGCAGGAGGCAGAAATAAAGTCCAACAAAAATACTTTAGTAGAATTCACAATGAATATCCACAACCAGCCCGGAGGCGAGAAAAAGCGCACAGGCGTAAACAAACGGGCGCAGTAAATAAGTGCGTAATCTACTCCTAAACAACAAACAAGGAGGAAAGCACACAATAGCGCACCAAATTACAAGTAGCGCTGCAACACGACATGGAACAATTACACACAACACCTAACTAACAACAAGGAAACTAAATAGGGTGCTAATTAAGACATAACACAAAACAGGTGTGACAAACAGACAAAACCAATCAAACAAGAAACATAGAGCGGTGGCAGCTAGTACTCGAGACGACGACCGCCGAAACCTGCTCGAACAAGGAGGAGGGGCCGCCTCGGCCGAAACCGTGACAGTACCCCCTTGACGCGCGGCTCCAGCGTGCGCCGCCCCGGCCTCGGGGAGCGACCCGGAGGAGCGGAGCAGGGCGCGTGAGATGACCACGATGGAATCGTCAGCAGGACGGATCCAGAATGTCCCTCCTCGGCACCCAGCACCGCTCCTCCGGACCGTACCCCTCCCACTCCACGAGATATTGGAGACCCCCCATCCGGCGTCTCCGAATCCAGGATGGTCCGAACAGTGTACGCCGGAGCCTCGGTGTCCAACGGGGCGGAGGAGTCTCCCTCAATCTCAAAGTCCTGGAGTGGACCAGCTACCACCGGCCTGAGGAGAGACACATGGAACGAGGGGTTAATATTCTTGTAATCAATGGGCAGTTGTAACCTGTAACACACCCTCGTTCAATCTCCTCAGGACTTTAAAAGGCCCCTACAAACCGCCGACCCAGCTTCCGGCAGGGCAGGCGGAGGGGCAGGATTTCTGGTTGAGAGCCAGACTCGATCTCCAGGTGCGTACACTGGCCCCTCACTGCGGTGTAGGTCGGCGCTCGTCTTCTGTCGACGGGATTGCTCGCTGCAGATGGACGTTTGCAGCGTTCCACGTCTCCTCCGAGCGCGTACCCACTCCATCCACAGCAGGGGCCTCGATCTGGCTCTCATGCCAAGGTGCCAGAACCGGCTGGTACCCTAACACACACTGGAAAGGGGTTAGTCTCGTGGAGGAGGGCGGAGAGAGTTCTGTGCCATCTCGGCCCAGGGCACATATCTCGCCCGCTCCTCCGGCCCGGCCCTGACAATATGACCTCAGAAACCTACCCACATCCTGGTTGACTCGTTCGACCTGCCCATTACTCTCCGGGTGGTAACCCAGGTAAGGCTCACCGAGTCCCCCAACCGTTCCATAAAGGCTCTCCAGACCCTGGAGGTAAACTGGGGCCCTCGATCGGACACTATATCCTCGGGTACCCCGTAATGCCGGAAGACGTGAGTAAATAGAGCCTCAGCGGTCTGTAGGGCAGTAGGAAGACCCGGCATGGGAAGGAGCGACAGGCCTTCGAGAACCCGATCCACAACGACCAGGATGGTGGTATTCCCTTGGGAGGAGGGAAGGTCGGTAACAAAATCCACCGAGAGGTGAGACCCGGTCGTTGTGGAACGGGCAGGGGTTGTAATTTACCCCTGGGCAAATGTCTGGGCGCGCCCACCTGGGCACACACTGAGCAGGAGGAGACATAAACCCACATCCCTGGCTAACGTTGGCCACCAGTACTTCGTACTAAGGCAGTGCACTGTCCGGCCAATACCTGGATGTCCAGAGGAGGGGGACGTGTGAGCCCAATAAATCAGCCGATCCCGACCTCGAGGCGGGACGTACGTCCGACCCACCGGACACTGTGGAGGCTAGGGTCGTGCGTAATGCCCGCTTCGATCTCCGCACGACCTCCCACACCACCGGTGCCACCAGACAAGACTCCGGTAGTATGGGAATGGGCTCCACGCACCTCTCCTCCGCGTCATACCGCCGGGACAGGGCATCTGCCTTCCGTTCTGGGACCCAGGGATGTAAGTGATCTTGAACACAAACCGGGCGAGAAACATAGTCCATCGAGCCTGGCGAGGATTCAGTCTCCTAGCTGCCCGAATGTATTCCAGGTTACGATGGTCGGGTCAGAATGAGGAAAGGGTGCTGAGCCCCCTCAAGCCAATGCCTCCACACCTTTGGGGCCTGTACTACGGCTAACTAGCTCCTGTCCCCTACGTCCGAGATAGTTCCGCTCCCGCCCGGACTGAGCTTTTAGAATAAAAGCACAGGGGCGGAGCTTAGGTGGTGATGCCGGACCGTTTGAGAAAGAACTGCCCCGATACCGGCCTCAGACGCGTCCACCTCTACTTGGAAGGGTAAAAGTGGGATCCGGGGTGCGCCCAGCACCGGAGCCGAGTAAACGGTCCTTCAGTCTCCCAAAGGCCCTGTCCGCCTCAGCCGACCACTGCAAGCGCTACGGACCCCCCTTAAGAAGAGACGTTATGGGAGCTGCCACCTGTCCAAACCCCCGGATAAACCTTCGGTAGTAATTCGCAAAAACCCAAGAACCGCTGCACCTCTTTAACCGTGAGTTGGGGTTTGCCAATTACGCACGCGACTGACACTCGGTCCACCTCCATTCTCACCCCTGACGCAGACAACTGGTAACCCAAAAAGGAGACTGACTCCTGAAAGAACAGACATTTCTCGGCTTTGACATACAGGTCATGCTCCAACAGTCTCCTCAATACCCTCGCACCAGGGCTACATGCTCGGCCCGAGTAGAACTGTACACAAGAATATCATCTATGTACACCACTACTCCCTGCGCCTGCATGTCCGAAAATCTCATCTACAAACGATTGGAAGACTGATGGAGCATTCATTAACCCATATGGCATGACGAGATACTCGTAATGGCCGGAGGTAGTACTAAATGCTGTCTTCCCTCCACTCCCGCCTCCCTAATGCGCACCAAGTTATATGCGCTCCTGAGGTCCAATTTTGAAAAACCGTACCGCGTGTAATGACTCCGTCATGGTCGCAATCAGCGGGGAGTGGATAACTTATATTTCACAGTCACCTGATTGAGACCGCGGTAATCAATACACGGACGCAAACCTCCATCCCTTTTTTTTTCACAAAAAAGAAGCTCGAGGACGCGGGAGAAGTGGAGGGCCGTATGTATCCCTGTCTCAGAGACTGGCAATGTAAGTCTCCATTGCCCTTTTCTCCTCCTGTGACAAAGGATACACATGGCTCCGCGGGGAGCGCAGCTCCTGTCTGGAGGTCTATCGCACAATCCCCCTGTCTATGAGGTGGCAACCTTGCCGCTCTGGTCTTACTAAACACGAGTGCCAAATCCTCACTACTCAGGCAGAATGTGCAGTGCTGGCATCTGGTTCGGGCTCTCCACCGAGTCGCCCTACGAAACACCCAGACATAGCCCCTCACACTGAGCAGACCACCCTTTAAGAGCCTTCTCTCGCCGAAATCGTAGGATCATGGGTAATCAACCAGGGAAGCCCCAGTACCACCGGATACGCAGGGAGAGTCGAATCAGATAGAGTTGAATCGTCTCCTCACGACCCCCTCACGTCATCATCCTAAGTGGCGCCGTGACCTCCCTAATTAACCCAGATCCTAACGGACGACTATCTAAGGCATGTACAGGGAAGGGTTTATCGACTGAAAGAAGGGGAATCCCTAACTTAACACAGAAATTACGATCTACAAAATTCCCAGCTGCGCCTGAATCGGACTAGCGCCTTATGCTGGGAACGAGGTGCAACCTGTGGGAAACAAACAGGTAATGTAATGTGTACGACAGAAAGCTCTGGGTAAGTAGGCGCCTACTCACCTGGGAGGACTCCCCAATGTGTGACCTGCCATCTCCCTCACCAGGACCCTCCCCAGCACCTAGCTGCGGTGTGCCCTCCGCGGCCACAGTTGGTGCAGGAGACTGCCCCCCTCGGGTTCCTTCCTCTCCTCCCTCTAGCGCCAGCACCTCCAAGCTCCATCGGGCTCTGCTCGGAGGCGCTGGAGGGTGGAATGGGAGGCCCCCCACCTGGGACGTCCCGCGGAGTCGCGAGCAGGGTGTCCAGCCGAATGGCCATGTCCACCAGCTGGTCAAATGTTAGTGTAGTATCCCTGCACGCTAACTCTCTGCGGACGTCCTCCCGAAGGCTACATCTAAAGTGGTCTGCGAGGGCCCCTCTCATTCCCACCCTGCATCGGCCGCTAGAGTCCGGAACTCCAGCGCAACTCTTGAGCGCTCCTCATCCCCCTGTCGGAGGTGGAATAGACGCTCCCCGCCGCCTTCCTCTTGATGGATGGTCAAAGACAGCACGAAGCGGCGGGAGAACTCCGCACAGGTGACTGTGGCGGCGTCTATTCCCCCTCCATTCGGTGTTGGCCCACTCCAACCGCCTTGCCGGTGAGACAGGAGATGAGGCGGAAACGCTCTCGTATCCCGAGGGCGCCGGGTGTATGGTGGCAAGGTAGAGTTCCACTTGTAATAGGAACCCCTGACACCCGGCAGCCCCGGTGCCGTCGTACGCCCTCTCGGGAGCGAGAGCCGAATCCCACTGGGTGCCGGTAGTTGGACGGGCGGGCTGTCCGATGGTGATGGTGCGATAGGTGGGGGTGTGGGTACCCCGCTGGTTTCCCATCGATGGAGGGTGTTCATTACGCGGTCCAAGGCGTGTCCGATCTGGTTGATACGATCCTCTTGACCGCGAAGACGCTCCCCTCCATGATGTCGGTGGGTGCTCCTGCTGATTCCATATTACGGTGTGTAATTCTGTCAAGGGTTGCTATGGTAGGTGTGGTGTGGAATCAGGCGCAGGAGGCAGAAATAAAGTCCAACAAAAATACTTTAGTAGAATTCACAATGAATATCCACAACCAGCCCGGAGGCGAGAAAAGCGCGCACAGGCGTAAACAAACGGGCGCAGTAAATAAGTGCGTAATCTACTCCTAAACAACAAACAAGGAGGAAAGCACACAATAGCGCACCAAAATTACAAGTAGCGCTGCAACACGACATGGAACAATTACACACAACACCTAACTAACAACAAGGAAACTAAATAGGGTGCTAATTAAGACATAACACAAAACAGGTGTGACAAACAGACAAAACCAATCAAACAAGAAACATAGAGCGGTGGCAGCTAGTACTCGAGACGACGACCGCCGAAACCTGCCCGAACAAGGAGGAGGGGCCGCCTCGGCCGAAACCGTGACAAGCGGGTGGAATTAGCGGTGTTATCACTCTCTGACAGACTAAATGAAGAAAAAAAAATCCAGAAAATCACATTGTAGAATTTTTTATGAATTTATTTGCAAATTATGGTGGAAAATAAGTATTTGGTCAATAACAAAAGTTTCTCAATACTTTGTTATATACCCTTTGTTGGCATTGACACAGGTCAAACGTTTTCTGTAAGTCTTCACAAGGTTTTCTACACACTGTTGCTGGTATTTTGGCCCATTCCTCCATGCAGATCTCCGCTATAGCAGTGATGTTTTGGGTCTGTCGCTGGGCAACACGGACTTTCAACTCCCTCCAAAGATTTTCTATGGGGTTGAAATCTGGAGAATGGCTAGGCCACTCCAGGACCTTGAAATGCTTCTTACGAAGCCACTTCTTCGTTGCCCGGGCGGTGTGTTTGGGATCATTGTCATGCTGAAAGACCCAGCCACGTTTCATCTTCAATGCCCTTGCTGAGGGAAGGAGGTTTTCACTCAAAAATCTCACGATACATGACCCCATTCATTCTTTCCCTTTACACAGATCAGTCGTCCTGGTCCCTTTGCAGAAAAACAGCCCCAAAGCATGATGTTTTCACCCCCATGCTTCACAGTAGGTATGGTGTTCTTTGGATGCAACTCAGCATTCTTTGTCCTCCAAACACGCATGAGTTGAGTTTTTACCAAAAGTTCTATTTTGGTTTCATCTGACCATATGACATTCTCCCAATCCTCTTCTGGATCATCCAAATGCACTCTAGCAAACTTCAGACGGGCCTGGACATGTACTGGCTTAAGCAGGGGGACACGTCTGGCACTGCAGGAATTTGAGTCCCCTGCGGCGTAGTGTGTTACTGATGGTAGGCTTTGTTACTTTGGTCCCAGCTCTCCGCAGGTCATTCACTAGGTCCCCCCGTGTGGTTCTGGGATTTTTGCTCACCGTTCTTGTGATCCTTTTGACCCCACGGGGTGAGATCTTGCGTGGAGCCCCAGATCGAGGGAGAGATTATCAGTGGTCTTGTATGTCTTCCATTTCCTAATAATTGCTCCCAAAGTTGATTTCTTCAAACCAAGCTGCTTACCTATTGCAGATTCAGTCTTCCCAGCCTGGTGCAGGTCTACAATTTTGTTTCTGGTGTCCTTTGACAGCTCTTTGGTCTTGGCCATAGTGGAGTTTGGAGTGTGACTGTTTGAGGTTGTGGACAGGTGTCTTTTATACTGATAACAAGTTCAAACAGGTGCCATTAATACAGGTAACAAGTGGAGGACAGAGGAGCCTCTTAAAGAACAAGTTACAGGTCTGTCAGAGAGCCAGAAATCTTGCTTGTTTGTAGGTGACCAAATACTTATTTTCCACCATAATTTGCAAATAAATTCATAAGAAATCCTACAATGTGATTTTCTGGATTTTTTTTCCTCAATTTGTCTGTCATAGTTAACGTGTACCTATGATGAAAATTACAGGCCTCTCTCATCTTTTTAAGTGGGAGAACTTGCACAATTGGTGGCTGACTAAAGACTTTTTTCCCCCACTGTATGTCTGGGAAGATTCCCTGTGTGCTTTACTAGTCATAACAGAAGCAGAAACTTCTGGAGCGGCTTTGAAGTGCTCTGCTCCTTTCATCCATTGTCATATGAAACACATTTCTCATCAACCAAACCATGACAACCATGACACTCAATCCAGAGTTTTAATAATAATAATAATAATAATATGCCATTTAGCAGACGCTTTTATCCAAAGCGACTTACAGTCATGCGTGCATACATTTTTTTTGTGTATGGGTGGTCCCGGGGATCGAACCCACTACCTTGGCGTTACAAGCGCCGTGCTCTACCAGCTGAGCTACAGAGGACCATAATATGGTGCATAACTCTGAATTCCAACTCCAATTTAAAGGTTATTTTGTGGTAACATGGCAGACACAATCAAGACTTCATTTTATTAAGACAGATATACACTGAGTGTACAAAACATTAAGGACACCTTCCTAATAGTGAGTTGCACCCCCGCTTTTGCCCTCAGAACAGCCTCAATTCGACGGGGCATGGACTCTACAAGGTGTCGAAAGCGTTCCACAGGGATGCCGGGCCATGTTGACTCCAATGCTTCCCACAGTTGTGTCAAATTGGCTGGATGTCCTTTGGGTGGTGGACCATTCTTTATACACACAGGAAACTGTTGAGCGTAAAACCCAGCAGCGTTGCAGTTCTTGACACAAACCGTGCGCCTGGCACCTACTACCATACCCTGTTCAAAGGGCACTTAAATAGTTTGTTTTGCCCATTCACCCTCTGATTGGCACACATACACAATCCATGTCTCAATTGTCTCAGGGGCTCAACTCCTACAAACCCTAATGAAATTCATCATGCTTACAGCAGGCAGAGTAGATAAACGACAAACAGATGGCCTATACAATATTCTATTTTCAACCGATTCATCCTTCAGTCGACCCACATCAGACTCAGTGCTGTTCAGGGATTACAGCTCACTCTGAAAAGAAGAGGAACGTCACAGGTGCTGGGATTCTGGCATTCCAGAACTCCCAGGAGGGAACTCCGGAGTGTCTGGAGCAGGGATTCTGAGATTCCTTATATGCCTCATGTGGAAGATTCATGTCCCGCGACTAAAGAGGCTCACCCCTCACCTTTCACCTCTCACCCCTCTGATGCTGCAATTAATTCCACACCACCCCCGGTCATGTCTACAGGCAGAAGGATACCCCTTCTAGTCAACTGATCCTCTGGCAACCACAGCACAGTACCAGCAGAAGGGGCAGGCCAGAGATCATGTACGTGGACCAGCTCAGGAGCGACACCGGACTGGAGGAGGAGGAGATTGCATCTGCAATGGAGGACAGGCAGCTCTGGAAGACCCACTTTTTATCCCGTGGAGCCCAGACAACCAGATGATGAGCAGACCAGCAGCCCAGAGACCAGACCAGAGACCAGAGACCACACCAGAGACCAGACCAGCAGCCCTGGACCAGAGACCTTACCCCACTCTCCCCTATATCGCTACATTCCTACATATCAGACTATAACACAGGAGAGGAAAGGTCTCAGCCTGCTCTCCCACTTTCCTTTCCTCCTCCTCCCTCCCTCCCTCCCTCCCTCCCTCCCTCCCTCCCTCCCTGGCTCCCTCCCTCCCCTCCCTCCACAGGCCACAATCAACAACTCAATGCGAAGGACATGCTGCATGAGGCAAATTGTGGTCACACCAGATACTAACTGGCTTTCCACGCCCCTATCTTTTAAAAAATCTACAGTATCTGTGACAAACAGATGCATATCTGTATTCCCAGTCATGTGAAATCCATAGATTAGGGTCTAATGAATTTATTTTGATTGACTGATTTCCTTATATGAACTGTAACACAGTAAAATCTTTTAAATTGTTGCATGTTGCATTTACATTTTTGTTCAATGTACATTATATAGGGAATGGGGTGCCAATTGGGACGGGCCCATATTGTTTCCGTCTTTAGGAAGTGTCCTGGGCAGGTATGGACAAGCAGAGCCAACACACAGGTTAGACATGATCTAACTCATCACACAGATACATGCAGAGTCTGGGAGCATTAGGGAAGGCTGTCAAATGACAAGAGGAGAGGAGAGGAGAGAGAGAGAGAGAGAGAGCGAGAGCGAGAGCGAGAGGGAGAGGAGAGGAGAGGAGAGGAGAGGTGAGGAGAGGAGAGAGGAGAGGAGAGGAGAGGAGAGGAGAGGAGAGGAGAGGAGAGGAGAGGGAGAGGAGAGGAGAGAGAGAGGAGAGGAGAGGAGAGATTAACCCAGCAGCACTGCATTGTCTTGTTAATTTACTAATACCTTAATCCTGAATGAATTAAACCATTATTGGCCTGAAGGGAATTGAACTTGCACATCAGAACTCAGCTCAGAAAAAAATCAAAATATATAAAACAGTAGGCGCAGACGTAACACTTCAGGGACAGAGCAACACACAACATGTATAAGAAATGCATCAATTCTAACTCTTCACCAAAATTAGTGTTTATGCTTCTCTATGCTGCTGGGCCTCGATGAGGTCATCAGTTTTGGATGAAATAGCGAATCTATAGCGAATCGAAACTCCTGCAAAAACATGGCCTAGTGATCTAATGAGTCCCGGAGTATTGGCTGAGGTACAAGCCAGTCTAGTGATCTAATGCGTCCCGGAGTATTGGCTGAGGGACAAGCCAGTCTAGTGATCTAATGCGTCCTGGAGTATTGGCTGAGGGACAAGCCAGTCTAGTGATCTAATCGTCCTGGATTATTGGCTGAGGGACAAGCCAGTCTAGTGATCTAATGCGTCCCGGAGTATTGGCTGAGGGACAAGCCAGTCTAGTGATCTAATGCGTCCTGGAGTATTGGCTGAGGGACAAGCCAGTCTAGTGATCTAATGCGTCCCGGAGTATTGGCTGAGGGACAAGCCAGTCTAGTGATCTAATGCGTCCTGGAGTATTGGCTGAGGGACAAGCCAGTCTAGTGATCTAATGCGTCCCGGAGTATTGGCTGAGGGACAAGCCAGTCTAGTGATCTAATGAGTCCCGGAGTATTGGCTGAGGGACAAGCCAGTCTTAAGGAAAGAAAAAGGTTCATATTCGGCTATAGGTATTCCGTTACATTAGTTTGAAATGTTACACAGTTCGTTCCAATGTTGACTAGTTCGCCACAAATGGGAAAGCCCCACTTTTCAATCCACAAAAGAGTTTAAAAACAACAAAGTGTCACGGTTCCCTCAGACAGAACCCAGAAGCAGACCAGGACAAGGAGAGTTGAACGAAGGTGAGGGTTTATTACAGATTCAAAAAGGTGCAGAATAATCCAGGGACAGAGCGGGCGGCGTGGATGAGTTGTTGAGGGTGCAGTTGTTGGTCCAGTGATGGCTCGGCAGCCGCCGACCATCAGGCAGAGGTAGGGTGGAAGGTTCCGGACAGAGTGACTGCAGATGGGACAAAAACGGAGGTAAGTAAACCAAAAACCAACAAGGTACAAAAACAACAAAACTAACGCTAGACGCTCTAGGACTGATACTCTGACAAAACCTACTGTTCGGCTAACCATCCGGCAGGAACTGGATGTTCGGCCAGAGCCTAAGAAGGGTGATGATCAGGACCAGGTGTGCAGATTGCTGATGGGATGCAGGTGCGGAAAACAAGAGCGCTCCCCGGAGCGTTCCCGAACCTCGGGAAACTGGAGTTTACGAACAGGAAAAACTAGTCACCAGGACAGGACCCGACTCAGACAGCCGGGATCGTTACAGTACCCCCTCCGACGAACGCCACCGGGCGGACTCCCGGAGCGCCAGGATGGAGGCGGTAGAAGTCACTGATGAGGTCCGCATCTAGGACCTGTCGCCGCGAGATCCAACTCCTCTCCTCAGGACCATACCCCTCCCAGTCCACGAGATACTGGAAACCCCGGCCCCGCCGTCTGGAATCCATGATGCGACGCACCGTGTAGGCAGGACCACCTCCGATCATCCGAGGAGGAGAGGAGAGGCGGAGGAGGCAACAGAGGACTGAGGAAGACAGGCTTGAGGCAGGAGACATGAAAGGTGGGATGGACTCTGAGCTGTCCTCGGTAGTTTGAGTCGAACTGCCACTGGATTGATCACCTTCTCCACCACAAACGGACCAATGAACCGGTAACAACTTCCTAGACTCAGTCCGGTAACGGAAGATCCCGTGTGGCCAACCAAACCCTATCTCCGATGGTATAGGTGGGAGCGGGGATCGTGACGGTTCGCCTGGAGCTGATACCGGTCCGAACTCTAAGGAGTGCCTTTCTGGCCCGATGCCAGGTCCGGTGGCAGCACGAATATGGGCCTGAACAGAAGGCACTGAGAGCTCCTTCTCCTGAGAAGGAAACAGGGGAGGTTGGTAGCCATACAGGCACTGGAAGGGAGACATCCCAGTGGCAGATGTAGGAAGAGTATTGTGGGCATACTCAACCCAAGGCAACTGAGAGACCCAGGAGGTGGGGTTGGAAGAGAGCCAGACAGCGTAGCGTGGATTCCATCTTCTGGTTGGCTCTCTCCGCCTGACCATTGGATTGGGGGTGAAAACCAGATGTGAGACTGACTGTAGCTCCAATGGCCAAACAGAAGGACTTCCAGACAGCAGAGGTAAACTGAGGGCCACGGTCGGAAACGATATCACTGGGCAAACCGTGGACCCTGAAAACCTCCCCTAACCAGGATCTCGGACGTCTCCGAGGCAGAGGGAAGCTTGGCAATTGGCACAAAGTGGGCGAACTTGCTGAATCTGTCCACGATAGTCAGAACGACCGTGTTCCCCTCAGAAGCGGGCAACCCAGTGACGAAGTCCAGGGCCAGATGCGACCATGGTCGCCGGGGAATAGGAAGGGGGTGAAGTAGTCCAGAGCTGGGCCGATTGGTACTCTTATTCTGCGCACACACTGGACAGGCAGCAACAAACCCCCGAGTATCCCCGGCCATGGCAGGCCACCAAAAAACGTCTGCGAAGAAACGCCATTGTCCGAGCCACGCCAGGGTGACAAGCCATCTTGCTGGCGTGGGACCATTTGAGGACAGCCGGACGAACCGACTCAGGCACAAACAACCGACCGGGTGGACCGTTACCGGGACCGGGCTGAGTCCGAAGGGCCGCCAACACCTCCTCCTCAATCTTCCACATAACTGCTCCCACGACGCAGTTCGGGGAGAATTGTCTCGGTCTTGGACCCACTCTCCTCCGTCTTGGAGAACATCCGGGACAAGGCGTCCGCCTTGCCGTTCTTAGATCCAGGTCGGAACGTCAGGAAAACTTGAATCGTCCGAAAAAACAACGCCCACCTGGCCTGGCCGGGAGTTGAGACGTTGCTCGATTGCACGTAAGCAAGATTCTTGTGGTCAGTCCAGACAATAAACGGTTTGCTCCGCCCCCTCCAACCAGTGGCGCCACTCCTCCAAGGCAAGTTTCACCGCGAGAAGCTCCCGGTTACCCACATCGTAATTCCTCTCCGCAGGCGAAAGGCGACGAGGTAGTAGGCGCAGGGATGGAGTTTACTGTCCGTGGAGCATCGCTGCGACAGGATGGCGCCAACTCCCACATCAGACGCGTCCACTTCAACGACGAACTGATGGGCCGTGTCGGTTGAGAGAGAATCGGTGCGTTGGTGAATCGCCTCTTCAAATCCAGAAACGTACGATCCGCCTCCGGATTCCACTTGAAGGTCCTGATACTGGAAGTCAAGGCAGTTAATGGAGCGGCCACACGGCTGTAATCCCGGATGAATCTGCGGTAGAAATTCGCAAACCCCAAAAATCTCTGGAGCTGCAATCTCGTGCCGGGCTGGGCCCATTCCAGAACCGCTCTAACCTTCTCCTGGTCCATCCTAATCTCTCCCCTGGAGATGATGTACCCGAGAAAGGATGTCGTGTGGGCGTGAAACTCGCACTTCTCGGCCTTCACGAACAGGCGATTCTCCAACAATCGCTGCAGAACCTGCCGGACATGCTGGACGTGGTCGGAAGGTTCCTTCGAGAAGATCAGAATGTCATCCAGGTAAACAAACACAAAGAGACCGATCATATCTCTCAGGACGTCGTTCACCATACTCTGGAATACCGCTGGAGCATTGGTCAGTCAAACGGCATCACCTGATACTCCGAAGTGACCCATCGGTGTATTGAAACCCGTCAACCACTCGTCCCCCCTCTCTGATCCGGACCAGGTGATACGCATTGCGTAGGTCTAGCTTAGTGAACACCGTAGCACCCTGTAAGGAGTCGAAGGCAGAACTCATCAAGGGCAGGGGATACTTGTTCTTGACCGTGATGTCATTCAACCCCCCGATAATCAATACATGGTCGAAGAGAGCCATCCTTCTTACCCACAAAGAAGAATCCTGCCCCCCAGGGGTGATGACGAGGGACGAACGAGACCAGCAGCTAGGGACTCCTTGATGTAGGTCTCCAACGCCTCACGTTCAGGTCGGGAGATACTGTATAACCTTCCCTTGGGGTAGACAGCTCCAGGGACCAGGTTGATGGCACAATCATATGGTCGGTGGGGAGGAAGTGACAGAGCCTTCTGCTTACTGAAAACTTCCCCCAAATCGTGATATGTCTCGGGAACCAGGGACAAATCTGGGGGTTTAGCCTCCAATCACCTGACTGGGAACCGAATGGGGGCAGGCAGTCTTGAGACAGTTAGCATGACAATCAAGGCTCCAACTCGTTACCCTGCCCGTCACCCAATCGAACGTGGGATTGTGTTCCTTCAGCCAGGGGTATCCAAGGACCAGAGGAACATGGGAAGACGGCAGAATGAAGAATGAAATCATCTCAGAATGATTCCCGACAACCGCATCTTAACCGGTTCAGTCCTCATCGTGATACGTGCCAGACTACTGCCGTTCAGAGTGGTCGCTTCAATGGCTTCCGGCAATTGCTCCTTGAAAGCCCCAGCTGTTCCACCAACTCGGCATCAAGAAAGCTTCCATCGGCACCTGAATCGATAAAAGCGTTAAGCGCTAAGCTCTGATTCCTGTTCACAAGGGTAGCCGGAAACGGGGGTCTGACAGAGGTACTGAGAGGTTGAAACTGGCTCGCTAACAGTCCTCCCAACTTTAGCGAGCCGGGCAGTTTGACGACCGCCGGGAACAAGTGGAGATGTAATGTCCCGAGCGACCACAGTAGAGGCAGCAGTTGGTCT